>NC_074672.1:2497423-2797423 GCF_029448725.1 Salvelinus fontinalis | reverse complement strand
CATTAACTTCATTGTCTCCTACGACGAGAGCCACCGAGAATCAAATCCCCAATAAATGTATTCTTCCTTTTTATTGACAGGTGAAAGCAACCACTCGTGAGAAACACGAAGAAGAGGCAAAGGTGCAGGAGGAAAGCAACAGACACGCCACACGACACCAGGTAAAATTAATACAATTAATATTGAATACTTTTTAAGGTGATACATGTTATCATGTTCACTTCATGTTGGAAGTGAAAAAAAATCCCAATTATTTTCTGTTGTGTCCACCAGACGCCCACTTCAAGACAGACGAGATACAAAGAGCAGGTGACGGAGATGAGGAAAGGGAGGAACTCTGGCTTGTCTAAGGAGCAGAAGGAGAAATACATGGTGAGACATATTCAAATGACTAAAGAGCCAATTATGTTTGCTATGGAGATCTTACATTTTGGTGTCTTAGAATTTGAAACGCATTTCAAAAGTCGTTTTTGTGATGTTGTCATGTAGACTTGGTTTATTGACACAATCAACACTCGTTTTATATCTCCATCTCATCCACAGGAGCATCGACAGAGCCACGGCAACACCAGAGAACCTCTTCTGGAGAACATCACAAGTGAATATGACCTGGAGCTCTTCAGAAAAGCCCAGGCACGTGCATCTGAAGATCTGGTAAGAGAAAAATCTCGGTGCACCTACCTCCTTCATTAATAATTAACCAATAGTGATATAGATTGTATTGTAGATAAGGTCATCTAGGTTGTTTAGAAGAATTTCATATTTCACCTCTCTTGTTTCGCACTTGTTGAAAACGCCACAGGAGAGGCTCCGGATCCAGGGACAGATCACGGAGGGCAGCAACATGATCAAGACCATCCTGTTCGGCCGCTACGAGCTGGACACCTGGTACCACTCGCCCTACCCTGAGGAGTACGCCCGCCTGGGACGCCTCTACGTCTGCGAGTTCTGCCTCAAGTACATGAAGAGCCAGACCATTTTGAGACGACACATGGTAAGATAATGAAGAGCCAGGCTTATCACCTCTTAGGTTTTCTGTTACTAAAAGCAACTTTCACGCAATTTTAGTTGTCACTCGTAACCTGCAACTGCATCTTCTTAAGCCACTTTGCTGGTGCACAAAACAACTCAAATGTGATTGAAATAGCATGCAACAGCCAATCAAATTTAAGCTGCTTTTGTCATATGTTTGGGAATTCTCAACTTACTCAATGTCATCTGCTGCGGTACATTGTGATTTCACAAATTATTTGTTTATCCAACCGTTTGGTTATTGTATACGGATCGAGTTAGATAAGCTGGCTGAAACAATTTAGCTAGCTAGCCAAAATGAAATTGCCAGCAAATTGCTGCGTTACATTGTGATTTCACAAATTATTTGTTTATCCAACCGTTTGGTTATTGTATAAGGATCGAGTTAGATAAGCTGGCTGTACAATTTAGCTAGCTAGCCAAAATAAAATTGCCAGCACCGTTTCATCAAGCTAGCTACGAGCTAACCAAGCTAGCAACGAGCTACGCAACTAACGAGCTACGCAACTAATGCACTTCATGTTGGACAATTTCAGTTGAAACTAGTCAAAGAGAGGTCTGGGTTAACCTAAGAAATTATGTTTAATGACTGCCAAACCATGTACATAAATCTTTCTATTATTTGTTTTGATTGGCTGTTTCTTGCAACTAGTTGCACAAAGTTGAATTTTTTGCAACTGGATGCAACCAAGTCGCAGATGAATTGCTTATCAGTGGCAGGGGGTGTTGCACGAATCAATCCTAATGCAACAAAGTTGCAAGCAACTAAAGCTGCGTCCAAGTTGCTACGTGTAACTACACCCTTAAGGCATGAACAGACCTCCAAGACTGTCGGCTGTGGTACACCTCTGCCCAGGATGTCAGTCAATGCTTTTTTTGTGTACACATTAGTGATGCATGGGTTGATTCATAACTCGCAGTCTCCGCGGTTATATCCGTGTGCCGGGCGGGTTTAGGGTCATGAAATATTGTGTGTATTAAAGGTGGGTGGGTAGGTTAAATTAAGCGAGAACAATGCATTAAAAATCCCAAATGTATAATTCTTGTGCAATTCATATCTATAGGCTTTAGGTTTTTCTTTCATCATTTTTATCTGGAGTTGGTACATATGCCCTGAAGCTTAGGCTTAACTGTATGCGTGCCAATCAAACGCCATTTGCCAAATGCTTTTGGGAACTTGGGCAGAAAAAGTTAACATCGACCCAAGATGTTATGTGTGATGATTGCGAGGCGTTATACAGATTGGACAGTCGCACGACGGGGATGTCAAATATGGCAGGCCAAGACGACTGTACTGTTCAGATGTGTTAAATGGAATAGTAACTGAAATCTGGACACTGACTGTAGGTCTATAACCGCTCACATAGCCTAATATAACATTAACTCCTGCAGAATTAAGCCGTTCTTGCAGTAAAATGTTACACCAAATGTACATTTTTACTCGGGAACAGGAGTAGAGAAATATCATGTTTTTTATTTCAGAATCTTGAGAGAATGAATGCGCTGTTAGGGAACATATCGAAAGGGTCTATCTTTATCAGCATCATAAAAGCTGCTAGTATTTCAACCACATAAATTACACATCCAACCCGAACTAAAATCTTATCAGAAATATGTTGGAGTGTTTTCACTGCTTTTAATTCCCTTAAAACTGGTCAAACTAATGCAGACCTGCCAACCTGCACGCATTTTGCATACTATGCACGTCATTTGACGTCAAAGTATGCTGGTACAAAAAAACGACCCTAAAAATATGCTTCTAGTCGGAACATTGTGTCTGAAGTTGGTGCTGAGCCAATCGGAGGACTTGGGCAAGGAGAAAAAATGTCTAGCTCTTCAGTCAGGCACTCCCCGTATTCGTAGTACTATTTTCAGGGCCACTGGAAAATATGTGGCGAGGCAGTAGTTGCCGCAGCACTGGTTTAATCAAATATATTGATGGAAAGCGTTAAAAATAGGGGCAAAGTGTATTTAATTTCTTTAACCAATTTGCCTCATGGTTTGTGAACTCGCTCACAATGTCTGTCCGTCACATCAGAGAGCTGCTGCAGGCTTTTTGAGTATGTTTAAATGCACACGAATAATGAAATACTCTGCTTATCTTAATCGGCGTATGGTCAAAATCGAAGTAAGCATACACCAATTAAAACACCTGGTTTTCTGAGCAGTCTTTGAAATGATTAGGACATGTAAACACCTTAATCGATGTCCAGCGGTGTATTTGACCTGCGCTTGTGCTAGCACCAGCTGAGCGAGCCTCCCTCTTTAGCGAGTGAAGTGTGTTCGGAACAACTGAATGTACGTGTCTTAGAAGTAGTTTTCACATACAAAGTTGGTATGTCCAAACTCTGTGGTAGAATGTTTATTTTCAGCACTTTCAGAGTGCCATCAGGTAGCCTGATTTCAGATGTTGCCATGTTAACAGGATTTTTAGGAAATTCGTTCTTGCAAACTATGTAAGCGTTTTAATCAAACTATTATTTTAATCTGACTATCCACAATAATCATATTGTTGTGTGCATGTAACTGCACTCTGCGTGTCTTGACCAATCAGATTCACAGAAATCGCAGGTGGCGCGGGTCGTGTACAAAGCGCGCTCTCCACTTTCCTCTGGTATTTATTTAGCAAGCTTGATAACACATCACTCTAGAGTCTAGACAGACACAAGCATAAACTCTTTCATAAATGTAGCAGCCTTTACACCTAAACATTAGCGATCTGACATTCTGTATTGCATGGAAACAAGACTATTTTTCAGACTGATCAACTGTAGGCTACTAACAACAGATGCTGTATAGTCTACCCCAGGGTTTCACAAACTCGGTCCTGGGCACTATCCTCCACAAGGCCAGGATTTTTTTTTTTACCAAATGACCTGATTAGTAAAAACTCTGGTTCCATCATAGCCCATATTCAACCTTTTTACAACAGATTAATCACATCATACCATATAAGTTCCAGGGTTTTACCTGTGTAGGTTATCAGATCAGGAAAATCTACAGGCCCCAGAATATTTTTTTCGCCACATCACTCCGGGACCTGTGGTGCCACCGCTGACTATTTTCCTCCCTCGAGCTGGATGGCAGCTCTCCACCATTGATATCACTGATGTGCGAGGAAAAAGGGTAGTGAAAATGGAGAACGAACTGTTTGCGAAATACATTTTCCAAAATGTAAGGCTCCCGAGTGGCTACAGACCCTAGTTCGATCCCGGGCTGTATCACAACCCTGCGCACAATTGGCCCAGCGTCGTTCCGGTTTAGGGGAGGCTTTGGCCGTGGTAGGCTGTCATTGTAAAATAAGAATTTGTTCTTAACTGAATTGCCTAGTTAAAGGTTAAAATAAATAAAAATGTGTTAGTCAAGCACAACCACTATTTCAGAGTTAGCTCCTAAACCAAGGTGTCATTACGAAGAAGGTAGTTAGCTACAGCGTTTAGTCAACGAAGCGAAAGCACTCTCTTGCCCGCACATGCTTTGATCTCCGCCACCATAGTAGGCACGAGCGCATTGACGAGCAAGAAAACGTGCGGTGTTGTGGTAGTCCAGTGTGCATCTCTGCCTGGATGGAAAGGCCGAGAGAGCTGTTCAGCTAATACAACCTTCACAGAACGTTATGTTAGACTGTGAAAGATTAGTAGGCCGATGTTAATGAACCAGGTGTTGATCTGTTTTCTTGATATAGCTGTATGGTCAACAGTAGATTGCTAATGACGGGATAATAGTCAGTTCACCGTTGACAAGGCATGTTGAATGAATGGTAGCCTAGTAGTCAGACCTAACTTGATGGATTAGGTCAGGGATGGAAATCTGGAACAAGCTCATATAGGCCTAGCTCAGTTGTTTCATAATATTCCAAATAGCCTACAGTAAGCTAGACTACTACATTGCATCCAGTAATTGAATTATTCCCGAACCCCCCCCCCCCCCCCCCCCCCCCCCCCCTACCCAGAAAATAAATAAGTCAGTTTACATTTTCACTAGACTACAGGTGTGTCATTGAGACCAACTCAATTTCATTTAGGATCATACACAAAACTTCTGTGCTGGCTAAATTATGATAGAATTTAAGACTCTAGGTTTCAGGAAATGGCAGTTACAGGCTTTTCAAAAATGCAAAATGCTCCAATTCCTTGAGGGGAAAGTAAACGGACCCCTCCTGCCCTCCCCCCTAACCAACCTTAGGCCTACATCAGCACCATTTTATCAGAAAATCCCAGGGAGAGCCCTGATTTTACATCTAAACATATTTCTAGTTTGCTACTGAAGAGCAGCTAATTACCAAGTACCCATAACAGTCTATAGTCTACCATTTATAGTGAGGCAGTCTTCTGCCAACATTATTATTAGGCTAAAAAAAGGTGCATTGCCTATGATTTGACCAGTGGGGGTGTCGCAAGTGCGCCGTTGTGGGGTCCGGTGGTGCCGCCGCCACACTGAAGTGGTACAAGGTTGGCATGTCTGCTGATGTCATTTGAACATTTTGCACGGATAATCTTTCCCTCCATTTTTGTTTTTTTGTTATTGCATTCTCTTCCTGGTCTCTAGACCTCTTTGCTGCGTGAGAGAAGCTGACCGATGTCAACTAGATTTGATCATTTGTTTTATTGATGTAGGGTAACAAGTAATGCCAAGAGAACCTGCATGTATCTAATTATATATAAGTTGATCAAATAGCCTACCAAAATGTTGGAATGGAGCTAAACACAAGCAAAAAATAACTGCGAAATCTACGCTGGAGTTGCTTACCAAGTGGCAGAGTTACAATTTTGACTTACATCTGCTTCAAAATCTATGGCAAGACCAGAAAATGGTTGTCTAGCAATTATCAACAAACAATTGGACAGAGCTTGAAGAATTTTTAAAAGAATAATGGGCAGATGTTTCACAATCCAAGTGTGGAATGCTCTTAGAGACTCTGTAATCGCTGCCAAAGGTGATTCTATTGACTATTTATCTAATCAAGATATATTCATGTTTTATTTATTATACATTCTTTACAAATATAATCATTTGACTTCCACTTTGATATTGCAGAGTATTTTGGGGAGATTGTTGACAAAAAATGACAAATCAATTTTAATCCCACTTTGTAACACAACAAAATCTGGAAAAAGTAAATTGGTGTGAATACTTTCTGAAGGCACTGTAGCGCTGTACATCGGGGTTCAGCCTGGTTAAAATACTCCAGGCCAGAAGGTGGCAGTAGCGTTGCTTTCTCGTTGTTTACATTGGCATGTCAAATATGATAATTTCCCCCCATCATTTTACTACATACACTGAACAAAAATATGAACGTAACGTGCAACAATTTAACTATTTTACTGAGTTACAGTACATATAAGGATATCAATCAATTTAAATAAATAAATTAGGCCCTAATCTATGGATTTCACATTACTGGGCAGGGGGGCAGCTATCGGTGGGCCTGGGATGGCATAGGCCCACCCACTAGGGAGCCAGGCCCAGCCAATCGGAATGAGTTTTTCCCTACAAAAGGGCTTTATTACGGACAGGAATACTCCTCAGTTTCTTCAGCTGTCCGGGTGGCTGGTCTCAGATGATCCCGCAGGTGAAGAATCCAGATGTGGAGGTCCTGGGCTGGCGTGGTTAGACGTGGTCTGCGGTGGCGAGGCCGGTTGGACGTACTCCCAAATTCTCTAAAACGACGTTGGAGGTGGCTTATGGTAGAGAAATGAACATTTAATTATCTGGCAACAGCTCGACCCTTCAAAACTTGAGACATCTTTGGCATTGTGTTATGTGACAACTGCCTTTTATTGGCCTATTATTGTTCCCAGCACAAGGTGCACCTGTGTAATGATCATGCTGTTTAATCAGGGATGTAAACAAATTTGAGCACAACATTTTAGAGGAATAAGCTTTGTGCATATGACAAATATTTTATTTCAGCTCATGAAACATTTGACCAACACTTTATTTACATGTTGCGTTTATATTTTCGTTCAGTATACATCACTCCTGTACATCATTGATTTAAATGATTATACGGCTGTAAATATCAGACTGGGTCAGTGGATAATTGGATTTGAATTAGCAAATCAATGGTGTTGTCTCCCTGTGTGTTTGCTAGGCCAAGTGTGTGTGGAAGCATCCACCCGGAGATGAGGTCTACAGGAAGGGAGCCATCTCTGTCTTTGAAGTGGACGGCAAGAAGAACAAAGTGAGGGGCCTATACATTTTCTCTAACCCTGGACTCATACTTTACTTTGTCTGTTTTTTCCTCAAAATAGGTGTATTGGTCTAAAGAGCAAAGAAATAATCATGGTTAAAAAAAAAAGATGTGTCTCACACTTCTTCAGCCTATGGTCTCTAACCCCAGGGGTGCCTGGCTGTCCTATAAAACAACCTGCATTATCTCTGGCAAGGCGTTTGGGGAATTTAAATGGTATGGTTTCCTTTTCCAGATCTACTGCCAGAACCTGTGTCTACTCGCCAAGCTCTTCCTGGATCACAAGACGCTGTACTACGACGTGGAACCCTTTCTGTTCTACGTTATGACCGAGGCAGACAACACAGGCTGCCATCTTGTGGGATACTTCTCTAAGGTAAATAAAACATTTTAAAAGACCAAGGCACCCATCCACTGTACTCCTTCCACATTGATAGTGGTTGCCTGTATACATTCAGAGCCATATCCCTGTAATGCTTAGAGAAGATCACATGTCAAGTGTTATTGAAGTGTTGTGGTTGCAGGTTCACCTGCCTCATCTAAAGCCTATTCTTTTGGGGTGTTGCTATAGGCCACCAAGTGCTCACAGTCACTATCTAAACAATGTGTGTGAAATGGTTGATAGTGTATGTGATGTAAAGAGAGAGGTCTACTTTCTTGGGGACCTGGATATTGACTGGTTTTCATCAAGCTGTCTGCTCAAGAGGAAGCTTCTCACTGTAACCAGTGCCTGTAATCTGGTTCAGGTTATTAATCAACCTATCAGTAGAACGTTGTTCTAAAGCTGTATCTTTACCCATTGGGTGCAGTGATCACAGTATAGTGACTATATCCAGGAAAGCCACATTTCCTAAAGTTGGGCCTAAAATAGTGAATAAGAGATTATGCAAAAGATGTTGCTGTGACTCATGTGGATGATGTAAAAAAATATTTTAAAAATGCCAAATTATTGATGAACGTGCACCTGTTTAGAGACTTACTTTTAGAACTGTTAAGGCTCCATGGATTGATGAAGAATTTTACAAATGTATGGTTGAAAGAGATGGGACAAAAGGAGTGGCTAATAAGTCTGGCTGCACATCTGACTTATTGCAAATTGAAAGATTATGTGACTTAACTCAACATAATAAGAAGGAACTATATTAGGAAGCCAAGATCAATGCTATAAAGAATCATAGAAAAAAACTTTGCAGTGCTTTAAATTTAATTTTGGGCAGAAAGACATTCAACTCCATCTTTCATCGAATCAGATGGCTTATTCAAAACTGTTTGATGTTGCCAATTATTTTAATGATGACTTCATTGGCAAAGTGGGCAAACTTCGCCAGGAAAATCCAACAACGAACAGTGAGCCATCGTATTCATGCATAAAAAAATAAATAATGAAAGAAAAGCATTGTACGTTTTAATTTTGTAAAGTTGGTGTGGGAGAGGTGGGGAAATTATTGTTATCGATCAATAATGACAGACCTCCTGGCATTGACAACTTAGATGGAAAGCTACTGAGGATGGTGGCTGACTATAGCCACTCCTATCTGTCATGTCTTTAATATGAGCCTAGAGGAAAGTGTTTGTCCTCAGGCCTGGAGGGAAGCCAAAGGCATTGCGCTACCCAAGAGTGATAAAGCGGCCTTTACTGGTTCTAATAGTAGATCTATTAGCTTGCTATCAGCTCTTAGCAAACTGTTGGGAAAAAATGTGTTTGACCACATACAATGCTATTTCTCTGTAAATAAATTAACAACAGACTTTCAGCATGCTTATAGAGAAGGGCACTCAACATGTACTGCACTGACACAAATTACTGATGATTGGTTGAAAGAAATTGATTGTGGGAGCTGTACTGTTAGATTTCAGTGCGGCCTTTGGTATTATTGACCATAACCTGTGTTGAGAACTAATGTTTTATGGCTATTCAACGTCAGCTCTACGTCCACGGTACGGCAAACTATCTAATAGAACTCAGAGGGTTTTCTTTAACGGAAGCTTCACAAATGTCAAACATGTAAAGTGTGGTGTACTGCAGGGCAGCTCTCTAGGCCCTCTACTATTTTCTAGTTTTACCAATGACCTGCCACTGGCATTAAACAAAGCATGTGTGTCCATGTATGCTGATGATTCAACCATATATGCATCAGCAACAGCAGCTAATGAAGTTACTGAAACCCTTAGCAAATATTTGCAGTCAGTTTTGGAATGGGTGACCAGTAACATCTCTAAAACTAAGAGCATTGTATTTGGTACAAATCATTCCCTAAGTTCTAGACCTCACCTGAATCCAGTAATTAATGGTGTGGCTGTTGAACAAGTTGAGGAGACTAATTTACTTGGAGTTTCCTTGGATTGTAAACTGTCATTGTGACAACATATAGATTCAATGGCTGTAAATATGGGGAGAGGTCTGTCTGTAATAAAGAGATGCTGTGCTTTTTTGACACCACATAAGTCCTGCAGGCTCTAGTTTTATCTTATCTTGATTATTGTCCAGTCATATGGTCAACTGCTGCAAAGAATGACCTAGTTAAGCTGCAGCTGGCCCAGAACAGCGCGGCACGTCTTGCTCTTCATTGTAATCAGAGGGCTAATATAAATACTATGCATGCCAGTCTCTCTTGGCTAAGAGTTGAGGAAAGACTGACTGCATCACTTCTTGTTTTTTTTTTTAAATAAGAAACATTGTGTTGGAACTTCCAAATTGTTTGCATAGTCAACTTACACACAGCACTGACACACACTTACCCCACCAGGCATGCCACCAGGGGTCTTTTCACAGTTCCCAGGTTCAGAACAAGTTAATGGAAAAGTACAATATTATACAGAGCCATGAGTGCATGGAACTCCCTTCTGTCACATATAGCGCAATTGAACAGCAAACCTGGTTTAAAAAAAACAAATACACCTCACAGCACAATGCCTCTCCCCCATGTGACTTACTTGTTGTGTGTATGTACTGACATGTATGTGTAACTGAATAGATGCACACTACATGTTCATGTTTTTAAATGTATGTCAATTGTAAAAGTCTTTTGTCTGTAATGTTTTTTACGTAATGTGTCGGACCCCAGTAAGACTAGTTTTTGCCATTAGCATTAGCTAATGGGGATCCTAATAAATCTTTCTCCCATGACGTTTTCATACGGTTGATGCTAGGAGCTTTATTGTTTTTTATTACCAAGTCTCTGTCATTACTTTAGTTTTAAAGATGAGACTCATACACATATTCTCTGTTCTTACAGGAAAAGAACTCTTTCCTCAACTACAACGTCTCTTGCATCCTGACCATGCCCCAGTACATGAGACAGGGCTATGGGAAGATGCTGATTGACTTCAGTAAGTCGCTATAGGCATATATTTTTTTACCTCTGTTCTCTCTTATTAACTACAGCCAGTTGGAATTTCCAGATTCATTTATTAAGCCCCCAGGAATGAAAACACAGAGTATTGGTGATTTAAATACACAGTCAACACTGACAGGGCTGACACAAAATTCAGCTTCTTTAATATGCCCTGAAAGCAAGTTCTTTGTGTTTACATTACGTGGCTATTAGGGCTGGGCAATACGGCCTAAAAGTCATATACAGTGGGGAGAACAAGTATTTGATACGCTGCCGATTTTGCAGGTTTTCCTACTTACAAAGCATGTTGAGGTCTGTAGTTTTTATCATAGGTACACTTCAACTGTGAGAGACGGAATCTAAAACAAAAATCCAGAAAATCACATTATGATTTTTAAGTAATTAATTAGCATTTTATTGCATGACATACAGTGGGGCAAAAAAGTATTTAGTCAGCCACCAATTGTGCAAGTTCTCCCACTTAAAAAGATGAGAGAGGCCTGTAATTTTCATCATAGGTACACTTCAACTATGACAGACAAAATCAGGGGAAGAAATCCAGAAAATCACATTGTAGGATTTGTAATGAATTTATTTGCAAATTATGGTGGAAAATAAGTATTTGGTCAATAACAAAAGTTTATCTCAATACTTTGTTATATACCCTTTGTTGGCAATGACAGAGGTCAAACATTTTCTGTAAGTCTTCACAAGGTTTTCACACACTGTTGCTGGTATTTTGGCCCATTCCTCCATGCAGATCTCCTCTAGAGCAGTGATGTTTTGGGGCTGTTGCTGGGCAACACGGACTTTCAACTCACTCCAAAGATTTTCTATGGGGTTGAGATCTGGAGACTGGCTAGGCCACTCCAGGACCTTGAAATGCTTCTTACGAAGCCACTCCTTCGTTGCCCGGGCAGTGTGTTTGGGATCATTGTCATGCTGAAAGACCCAGCCACGTTTCATCTTCAATGCCCTTGCTGGTGGAAGGAGGTTTTCACTCAAAATCTCACAATACATGGCCCCATTCATTCTTTCCTTTACACGGATCAGTCGTCCTGGTCCCTTTGCAGAAAAACAGCCCCAAAGCATGATGTTTCCACCCCCATGCTTCACAGTAGGTATGGTGTTCTTTGGATGCAACTCAGCATTCTTTGTCCTCCAAACACGACGAGTTGAGTTTTTACCAAAAAGTTATATTTTGGTTTCATCTGACCATATGACATTCTCCCAATCTTCTTCTGGATCATCCAAATGCTCTCTAGCAAACTTCAGACGGGCCTGGACATGTACTGGCTTAAGCAGGGGGACACATCTGGCACTGCAGGATTTGAGTCCCTGGCGGCGTAGTGTGTTACTGATGGTAGGCTTTGTTACTTTGGTCCCAGCTCTCTGCAGGTCATTCACTAGGTCCCCCCGTGTGGTTCTGGGATTTTTGCTCACCGTTCTTGTGATCATTTTGACCCCACGGGGTGAGATCTTGCGTGGAGCCCCAGATCGAGGTAGATTATCAGTGGTCTTGTATGTCTTCCATTTCCTAATAATTGCTCCCACAGTTGATTTCTTCAAACCAAGCTGCTTACCTATTGCAGATTCAGTCTTCCCAGCCTGGTGCAGGTCTACAATTTTGTTTCTGGTGTCCTTTGACAGCTCTTTGGTCTTGGCCATAGTGGAGTTTGGAGTGTGACTGTTTGAGGTTGTGGACAGGTGTCTTTTATACTGATAACAAGTTCAAACAGGTGCCATTAATACAGGTAACGAGTGGAGGACAGAGGAGCCTCTTAAAGAAGAAGTTACAGCTCTGTGAGAGCCAGAAATTTTGCTTGTTTGTAGGTGACCAAATACTTATTTTCCACCATAATTTGCAAATAAATTCATTAAAAATCCTACAATGTGATTTTCTGGATTTTTTTTCTCATTTTGTCTGTCATAGTTGAAGTTTACCTATGATGAAATTTACAGGCCTCTCTCATCTTTTTAAGTGGGAGAACTTGCACAATTGGTGGCTGACTAAATACTTTTTTGCCCCACTGTAAGTATTTGATACATCAGAAAAGCAGATCTTAATATTTGGTACAGAAGCCTTTGTTTGCAATTACAGAGATCATACGTTTCCTGTAGTTCTTGACCAGGTTTGCACACACTGCAGCAGGGATTTTGGCCCACTCCTCCATTACAGACCTTCTCCAGATCCTTCAGGTTTCGGGGCTGTCGCTGGGCAATACGGACTTTCAGCTCCCTCCAAAGATTTTCTATTGGGTTCAGGTCTGGAGACTGGCTAGGCCACTCCAGGACCTTCAGATGCTTCTTCCGGAGCCACTCCTTCGTTGCCCTGGCTGTGTGTTTCAGGTCGTTGTCATGCTGGAAGACCCAGCCACGACCCATCTTAAATGCTCTTACTGAGGGAAGGATCTCGCGATACATGGCCAAGATCTCGCGATATATGGCCCCATCCATCCTCCCCTCAATACGGTGCAGTTGTCCTGTCCCCTTTGCAGAAAAGCATCCCCAAAGAATGATGTTTCCACCTCCATGCTTCACGGTTGGGATGGTGTTCTTGGGGTTGTACTCATCCTTCTTCTTCCTCCAAACACGGCGAGTGGAGTTTAGACCAAAAAGCTCTATTTTTGTCTCATCAGACCACATGACCTTCTCCCATTCCTCCTCTGGATCATGCTGATGGTCATTGGCAAACTTCAGACGGGCCTGGACATGCGCTGGCTTGAGCAGGGGGACCTTGCGTGTGTTGCAGGATTTTAATCCATGACGGCGTAGTGTGTTACTAATGGTTTTCTTTGAGACTGTGGTCCCAGCTCTCTTCAGGTCATTGACCAGGCCCTGCCGTGTAGTTCTGGGCTGATCCCTCACCTTCCTCATGATCATTGATGCCCCACGAGGTGAGATCTTGCATGGAGCCCCAGACCGAGGGTGATTGACCGTCATCTTGAACTTCTTCCATTTTCTAATAATTGCGCCAACAGTTGTTGCCTTCTCAAGCTGCTTGCCTATTGTCCTGTAGCCCATCCTAGCCTTGTGCAGGTCTACAATTTTATCCCTGATGTCCTTACACAGCTCTCTGGTCTTGGCCATTGTGGAGAGGTTGGAGTCTGTTTGATTGAGTGTGTGGACAGGTGTCTTTTATACAGGTAACGAGTTCAAACAGGTGCAGTTAATACAGGTAATGAGTGGAGAACAGGAGGGCTTCTTAAAGAAAAACGAACAGGTCTGTGAGAGCCGGAATTCTTACTGGTTGGTTGGTGATCAAATACTTATGTCATGCAATAAAATCCAAATGAATTACTTAAAAATCATACAATGTGATTTTCTGGATTTTTGTTTTAGATTCAGTCTCTCACAATTGAAGTGTACCTATGATAAAAATTACAGACCTCTACATGCTTTGTAAGTAGAAAAACCTGCAAAATCGGCAGTGTATCAAATACTTGTTCTCCCCACTGTATATATATTTTTTCAAACTTAAGGGGGATTTTTTAATTTCACCTTTATTTAACAAGGTAGGCTAGTTGAGAACAAGTTCACATTTGCAACTGCAACCTGGCCAAGATAAAGCAAAGCAGTGTGACACAGACAACAACACATGAAGTAAACAATAAACAAGCCAATAACACAATAAACAAGTCAATGACACAGTAGAAAAAAGACAGTCTATATACAGTGTGTGCAAAAGGCATGAGGAGGTAGGCAATAAATAGGCCATAGGAGCGAATAATTACAATTGAGCAGATTAACACTGGTGTGATAAATGAGCAGATGATGATGTGCAAGTAGAGATACTGTTGTGCAAAAGAGCAGAAAAGTAAATAAAATAAAAACAGTATGGGGAGGGGGTAGGTAGATTGGGTGGGCTATTTACAGATGGACTATGTACAGCTGCAGCGATCGGTTAGCTGCTCAGATTCATGGTATAGCTAACAAAAAATATATAATAATAATAATCTCAAAATAAGCTTCTTGTACAATTAAAGATAAAAATTCACTGCATTTCAATCAGTCAGCAATAATCAAATGAATTCAGGCCTTGTAAAATTATACCTAGGCTAAATACACTGCTCAAAAAAATAAAGGGAACACTTAAACAACACAATGTAACTCCAAGTCAATCACACTTCTGTGAAATCAAACTGTCCACTTAGGAAGCAACACTGATTGACAATAAATTTCACATGCTGTTGTGCAAATGGAATAGACAAAAGGTGGAAATTTATAGGCAATTAGCAAGACACCCCCAATAAAGGAGTGGTTCTGCAGGTGGTGACCACAGACCACTTCTCAGTTCCTATGCTTCCTGGCTGATGTTTTGGTCACTTTTGAATGCTGGCGGTGCTTTCACTCTAATGGTAGCATGAGACGGAGTCTACAACCCACACAAGTGGCTCAGGTAGTGCAGCTCATCCAGGATGGCACATCAATGCGAGCTGTGGCAAGAAGGTTTGCTGTGTCTGTCAGCGTAGTGTCCAGAGCATGGAGGCGCTACCAGGAGACAGGCCAGTACATCAGGAGACGTGGAGGAGGCCGTAGGAGGGCAACAACCCAGCAGCAGGACAGCTACCTCCGCCTTTGTGCAAGAGCCCTGCAAAATGACCTCCAGCAGGCCACAAATGTGCATGTGTCTGCTCAAACGGTCAGAAACAGACTCCATGAGGGTGGTATGAGGGCCCGACGTCCACAGGTGGGGGTTGTGCTTACAACCCAACACCGTGCAGGACGTTTGGCATTTGCCAGAGAACACCAAGATTGGCATATTCGCCACGACAGTTGGCACAAGTCTGTGGCAAAAATGCTTCTATCGGACTGTACGTGGTACAGCAAAGCGAGACAGAAATTGAGCATACATTTTCCAGAAACAGAATTTTCATTCACACTCCCGCTTTAGCAGGGTCTGCTCTCCGTAAATTTTGGGAGTTGAGACAAAAATAGTTATAGTTAGATAGGTTAAGTTCTCCTCTATTACAGTAGATTTTACATTTACAGTCATTTAGCAGACGCTCTTATCCAGAGCGACTTACAGTAGAGTGCATACATTTTATTACATTTTTTTTTTTTTACATTTCATTACATTTTACATACTGAGACAAGGATATCCCTACCGGCCAAACCCTCCCTAACCCGGACGACGCTATGCCAATTGTGCGTCGCCCCACGGACCTCCCGGTTGCGGCCGGCTGCGACAGAGCCTGGGCGCGAACCCAGCCCAGCCTGGGCGCGAACCCGGAGACTCTGGTGGCGCAGCTAGCACTGCGATGCAGTGCCCTAGACCACTGCGCCACTCGGGAGATGATGTGTGTGTCTCAATGTGTTTCGGGATCCATATGATCAATTTATGTTGGACCGTTCTTGTGAGTGGCAGCAGCAGGGGCTTGGTGTATGATTGGCAAGGTGCACAAAGCACAGAAAAAGAGCAAAAGAGACGAGACTAAAAAGACAACATGAACAAGCGGACAAAAAAGCTCATAAAAACGTTTCAAACATTCTTGCAATACAGGCACGATATAGGCTAAAACATCAATTAGATTTCATCAAATTCATTTGGTGTATCGCCCAGCTCTAGTGGCTATTGCAGTAGAGTAAAACTACAGTTCAGTTTGAGGTTTTGCTTTTCTCCACTGGGTCTCATTGCTATTTTCGTGCAGTCCATCTCGTTGTTTATTTGAACTGCTACTGACCACCCTGCCTATCCCCTTTCTATAGGTTACCTGCTGTCCAAGGTGGAGGAGAAGGTGGGCTCCCCAGAGCGGCCCCTCTCGGACCTGGGCCTCATCAGCTACCGCAGCTACTGGAAGGAGGTGCTGCTACGCTACATGTACAACTTCCAGGGCAAGGAAATCTCCATCAAAGGTGATAGAGAGGACTTTGCATGGAACTGAATTTGTTCACACCAAAAAATGTGTGTGCTTAATGCCACACTTTACTGTGTTAAGAGGATTTGGAAAGAATGTACAATTAGTTTCGGGTCAAAATGAGGCTGTCAAATGAGGTGGCTTGTTCAGGTTACACACACACACTCGCACACATACATCATCTCCAAAGTGTTCCTTTTCAATTGCTACTTTGGTTATGCATATCCTTATCTGTTTTATGTGGTTGTTGTCATCTGTGTCATGTCGTCTGTAAATGTTGATGATTTTAATGTTGTTAATTATGTGGCTTCAGGTTAGCCTACATTTCATTTGAACACGTAAGCAGATTTTCTACCAAGCATTTAAATATGAAATGGTACACTCTTGGCAGGATTCTCTTTTTTGAATGAGTGTGTGAAGAGCTGCGTGTTATGTTTGCGTGTTCAGAGATCAGCCAGGAGACAGCCGTGAACCCGGTGGACATTGTCAGCACCCTGCAGTCCCTGCAGATGCTCAAGTACTGGAAGGGAAAGCACCTGGTCTTGAAGAGACAGGTACTGTATGTGTCCCCTTCATGAAGAAGATGTGTGTGTCATGACAATATCAACATTGGTTAACCCTTTGTACTCTGATCCCACATATGGGATCAAAATGGGTGACTGGGTCACTGATAAGTGTTTAAATTGGAACGCAGTGGCTGTACAGTAACATACTATAAATGACGTATTGGGTCTCCGCTTTACAACGACGTATAGCTTTCAACTGACAAATGTTTTAAATTTGTCAGTTCCTCCAAAGGCACAGCCTTCAGTTCCTCCAAAGGCACAGCCAGTAGATTAAAAAAAAATACAAAAATGAACTATTTGAAGGCTCTACCCCTGAGTAATGAAAGTGTATTGAAATGACTGTGCACACTTTGAAGAGGTGTGGCCATTTGGAGACACCAGTTAGACCTGTCACTCAAACCTTTGTATTATTTAAAAATATATATTTCACCTTTATTTAACCAGGTAGGCTAGTTGAGAACAAGTTCTCATTTACAACTGCGACCTGGCGTATTGTATTTTTTGTCTTGTCATGTTGTATCTACCCCAAGTATTGGCATGAATATTCTTGTTATATTATTGAACTATTTCCAGATTTCGTTATCGACAAATGGTTGCAAAAAGTACAGTAAAGGTAAAATGCACATAAAATCAACAGTTTGAATATGGTTCTGTCTCAGGTGAACTGGCCTCACCTTTGTTCCCTTTCAATTGCTACCGTGGTTATACATATTCTTCTCATATTTTTTCTGTTTGGCATTTAAATTTGTGCAACATGACAATATCAAATTTGAAAAAGTTTGTCAGTTAAAACCCTACGTTTCTCCTCTTAAATAAGTTGTCCTTAGGTGCATCAAACTTGACACAAGGAGAAGTCCTGTGGACATTTGAGCTATCCTTGGTTTTGCACTGTATTTATCATGTACAGTGCCTTCGGAAAGTATTCAGATCCCTTGACTTTTTCCACATTTTGTTATGTTACAGTCTTATTCCAAAATGTATTAAATAAAACAATTTTCTTAGCAATCTACACACAATACCACAACAGGTTTTTAGAAATGTTTGCTAATTTGTTAAAAACTAAAAAAACAGACATAACTTATTTACTTACGTATTCAGACCCTTTGCTATGAGACTCAAAATTGAGCTCAGGTGCTTCCTGTTTCCATTGATCATCCCAGAAATGTTTCTTCAACTTGGAGTCCACCTGTGGTAAATTCAATTGATTGGACATGATTTGGAAAGGCACATACCTGTCTATATAAGGTCCCACAGTTGACAGTGCATGTCAGAGCAAAAACCAAGCCATGAGGTTGAAGGAATTTTCTGTAGAGCTCCGAGACTGGATTGTGTCGAGGCACAGATCTGGGGAAGGGTACCAAAAAATGTCTGCAGAATTGAAGGTCCCCAAGAACACAGTGGCCTCGATCATTCTTAAATGGAACAAGTTTGGAACCACCAAGAATCTTCCTAGAGCAGGCTGCCCGGCCAAACTGAGCAATCAGTAAAAAGCACATGACAGCCCGCTTGGAGTTTGCCAAAAGGCACCTAAAGGACTCTTAGACCATGAGAAACAAGATTCTCTGGTCTGATGAAAACAAGATTGAACTCTTTGGCCTGAATGCCAAGCGTCACATCTGGAGGAAACCTAGCACCATCCCTACGGTGAAGCATGGTGCTGGCAGCATCATGCTGTGGGGATGTTTTTCTGCGGCAAGGACTGAGAGACTAGTCAGGCTCAAGGGAAGATGAACAAAGCAAAGTACAGAGAGATCCTTGATGAAAACCTGCTCCAGAGCGCTCAGGACCTCAGGCTCGGGCGAAGGTTCACCTTCCAACAGGACAACGACCCTAAGCACACAGCCAAGACAACGCGGGAGTGGCTGAATGTCCTTGAGTGGCCCAGCCAGAGCCTGGACATGAACCCAATCTAACATCTCTGAAGAGACCTGAAAATAGCTGTGCAGGAACGCTCCCCATCCAACCTGACAGAGCTTGAGAGGATCTGCAGAGAAGACTGGGAGAAACTCTCAAAATACATGTGTGCCAAGCGTGTAGTGTCATACCCAAGAAGACTCGAGGCTGTAATCGCTGCCAAAGGTGCTTCAACAAAGTAAGTAAAGGGTCTGAATACTTATGTAAATGTGATATTTCATTGTTACATTTTTAAAATAAATTAGCAAAACATTTATGAAAACTGTTTTTGCTTTGTTATTATGGGGTATTGTGTGTCGATTGATGAGGGAAGAAAGCAATTTGTCAATTTTAGAAGAAGGCTGTAACCTAACAAAATGTGGAAAAAGTCAAGGGGTCTGAATACTTTCCGACGGCACTGTATTTGCTGTAGCTTGTGCGTATAGAACCCTATCTATCTGTTTTATGTGGCTGTCATCTATGTCATGTGGTCTGCGAATGTGGATGACTTAAATGTTGTCTGTGACGCAGTGCTCTTGAATCTGATGCAAATTCCTGTAAAAGGCCAATCAATTCTATGAACTGAACTCCCCCTTACAGGATCTGATCGACGAGTGGAAATCCAAGGAGACCAAAAGAGGCAGCAACAACAAAACCATTGACCCCAGTTCGTTAAAATGGACCCCGCCCAAAGGGACATAGGCTAAAGGCTCACAAGTGAGCCACCTAATAAACTCTTCTTTCTTCTACCACCTCCTGCCAGGATAGGAGTCCTATCAACTATCAATACCACAGTGTTCTTTCTTCTATCCCTCCATCCACCCTGTATAGCTTCCCTTTACTAGGTTTTTCTTGTCTGGAGGAACTCTCGTCCCCTGTTTTACATTTCGACTCGTATTTATATTGTAGAAATTTGTCGCCATGTCACCATTCAATCAATTCTTGGCTTAAATATTGTTAAACAATGAAAGTCTGAGAATTTGAGTTGATGACTTTTGTTTTAAACGATCCACCTAAATCAAGATAAGCTACGAATGTTTTTACACCTCGTCGAAGCCTTGTACCGAAAGCTCAGACTAGTGGATCACATAATGAATGTTTTGCTTCTTTGTCCTCCAAAAAAAAAAATACATACTTCTGACCTGCTGCAGGATTCCTGGCCTTTTATTTTATTTCATTCAACACAGTGGCAGTTGTTTGCAGAGACAAGTGCTTTTTTTTTGGGATGGAATATACAATAATCATCGGCATGAACTTGGATACCTTAAAAACATAGAATTTTTTCCTAAAAGTATGAGATACTGTTGTTTCTTTTTTTTTATGCCTTGATATCAACATTGTATAGATCATGTAAACATTCAAATCTGAATCTTTTTTATTATCTGTAGGAATACAGGTGTTGGTCCCATGCCTCTTGTGAATCTGCCAAATGAAGAAATACAAATAGTACAGAATTCCAGTTAAAATGTTTGGTTTGCATCATAAATACAGGTTTCACATGTATATTTAACAGTTTAAAATGTTTTACTGTGCAAACTACATTACAATGTTACAAAGTGCTCTCAGGTTTTAACCATAACATCAATGTGTAAGTAATACCTGGTTGTGTGTGTGATCCTTCGGCGATATCGATCGCAGTGCTGGTAGCATCTGGAATGATTCTTGTGAACGATTCTGCAGCAACAAAAAAGCATTTGTTCACGGCGCACGACTGGAATTGCCGGTACCTGCTTTATTGTTTAAACCTTTGGTGTTACTTCTCTGTGCTGTGTTTTTGTCATTATTTTTTTGTATTTTTAATAAAATTACCTTGAGATTTTATATGGAGTTGAATTATTCTTACCCCCACTTGATGCTCTTCTTCCCATAAGTCCAACAAACATCTCCCCTTTATTTCCTGTTGAAGACAAAATCAGGAAAGATTCATTTAAAAAGGAGATGCATTGTTACATTTAAAACGGGTTTTAAATACATGTAATGGAGAAAAATTGCTCATACTGTTGGTTTGCTGATAGGATTTAGACACTGAATAATCTAAAATATAGTGTGTGAACGGTGGACCAGAGAGTTCTGTTTAGGCTACCACTATATTCCAAAAAAAGTGTTTGTCATTACTCCAGTGTTCTATACTTACGTCTTCTATTCACTCGAATAGGCTGCTGCTGAACATCTGTAGTAAAAGGTATTTGTTAAGCACTCAAATGTATTTGAGTTTAAAAAGACAAGCCGATTTGCTTTGAATATTTGCTTTGCTTATTAATTAGATATAATACATACTGAACATAAATACAGTACACACCATACAATTTGTATTCTAGTCTACCTTAATCCTGTAATAAGATCCATTTTACAGATTTGCACAGGAAGAATGTTAGTGTTACCTGAGCGTTTGCCCATGAGCCCGTAGAACTGATGGGCTTTAGATCTCTTAATCAGACTAGCCACTTGGCTGGCCAACCTCTTCTCCAGTGGCTCATCCTGGTGAAAAGATTAAAGACAAGATTATTATTATTTTGTTGTTGTTGATTAATTTGCATGATTTCTCCACAATTGTGACAATTATTGCTATGTAATAACGTTTTTGGTTCAAATCATTACTAGAGCAACTATATGAATCTCACTTACCTGCCAGTCTTTGGATACCCAGTGTTCCTTGTCAACACTAAAAGACAATCCCTGACATGTATACACCAGGGAATACAGGGTAACTATTACCAGCTGGAATTTCCAAATATCCATTGAGTGTAATGATACCAGACAAAGCTATATTAAAATAAGCCTATTTTTACTTCAGAAATATATATTTTAATTAAATAATAATCGTTTGCTGTTGAGTGAGCTCAGAAAATATCTATTTGTTCAGCTGGATAGATGGCTGTGTCTATTCCTTCTCTGACTGATCCTCCGCTGACTGAATATAATGTGCATTTTATACTACAGTACCCCATACAGCCTCATGTCCCCTCCCCTCAATGCCATCAAATCCTCAAGCTCATACGATTATTACACAGTATCTAAGAAATATGGCACATTTTTTACGTCACGCAAAGAGTTGCATGAAATAGATTTTTGCAAACCTATATGTACATAATTGAGTGTAAAAAAAAAATGGTGAGGTAAATTCAACAAGCTGTACTCCAGTTTGATCGCTAGGGCTGATGGTATGCATAATGCTCAATATATCTAATTTACAGAAAATGTAATTGTACTACTTATCCATGGTTTGCTTTAAAAGTTTTACCTGGTGCTCAACTCGTTTTCCTTGGGTTTGATTGTATTGGGAACTGAGTTTAAATTGTGTAATTGATTTGCCTCACATTTCCTTTAATGCACTGTCTTTAAAGCGCTCTTATCTGATCTGTATGTATGCGATTCACAGTTAAATATTTGCATTTTTAAATTGGATTCTGTTATTTCCATGTTTGTCATAACCAAATCTCAATATTTGCCAGAAAATAGTCAGCAGCCTCATTTGTGACCTTTTGATCTTTCTCTTTGATGCGAGGGGGCATGAAAGCAGGCGCCTGACGTATTTGAACAATGACTTGTAAATAAGGCCTTCTATTCCGCAGTCAGGGGTCACCTGTTCACCAATTGACTTAGTGAATCATGCCTGTCTGTCCAGGAGGACAGCCCAATATAGACCTCATAAGGTCAAATAACAAACATAAAAAACAAACTAAGTGGATTTCTACATGGCTTGTTCATTTTTGTGTCTGTCTTGAGAAAGCAGTGTGGCACCGTGGTATACTATCCTGAGTGATAGGGGTGGATACAGCTCTGTGAAATTACCTCATGTTGGCCGAAGTCAGATGAACAAAGCACCAGAAAATCTGACACTCATATGGGTTCTTCAATAATAAGCCACATTTTAGTGACCTAGAGTACTTCAGGCTTTTCTTGAGCGATATGGCTATAGCAAGCAGATGGTATTTCCTAGACGGCACTGAGGGTAGTGTGATACCCAGCTGAGAGAGATGCTCTCGAACCACAATGTCATGCTGTCCTGCAACAGCTGATTTTATTTTTATATATATATATATACACTACATGACCAGAGGTATGTGGACACCTGCTTGTCGAACATCTCATTCTAAAATCATGGGCATTAATATAAAGTTGGTCCCACCTTTGCTGCTATAACTGCCTCCACCCTTCTAGGAAGGCTTTCCACTATATCTTGTTACATTGCTGCGAGGCCTGGCTCACAGTCGGTGTTGCAATTCATCCCAAAGGTGTTCAGTGGAGTTGAGGTCAGGGCTCTGTGCAGGCAAGTCAAGTTCTTCCACACTGATTTCGGCAAACCATTTCTGTATGGACCTCGCTTTGTGCACTCGGGCATTTGTCATGCTGAAACAGGAAAGGGACTTCTCTAAACTGTTGCCACAAAATTGAAAGCACAAAATCGTCTAGAATGTCATTGCTATAGAGTTAAGATTTCCCTTCACTGGAACTAAGGGGCCTAGCCCGAACCAAGAAAAACTGCCCCAGACCATTATTTCTCCTACACCAAACTTGCATGCATTGGGGCAGCATTGGGGCTGATAGTGCTCTCCTGGCATCCGTCAAACCCAGATTCGTCTGTCGGACTGCCAGATGGTGAAGCGTGATTCATCACTCCGGAGAACGAGTTTCCACAGCTCCAGAGACCAATGGCGGCAAGCTTTACACCACTCTAGCCAACGCTTGGCATTGCACATAGTGCGGCTTCTTGACCATGGAAATCCATTTCATTAAACTTCCAATGAACAGTTATTGTGCTGACGTTGCTTCCAGAGGCAGTTTGGAACTCGGTAATGAGTGTTGCAATCAAGGACAGACTATTTTTACACGTCATGCGCTTCAGAACTCGGCGGTCCCATTCTGTGAGATTGTGTGGCCTACCACTTTGCAGCTGAGACGTTGTTGCTCCTAGACGTTTCCACTTCACAATAACAGCACTTACAGTAGACCGGGGCAGCTCTAGCAGGGCAGAAATTTAACAAACTGACCTGTTGGAAAGGGAGCATCCTGTGACAGTGGCACGTTAAAAGTCCTTGAGCTCTTCGGTAAGGCCATTCTACTGAACCCATGGCTGTTTGCTCAATTTATACACCTGTCAGCAATGGTTGTGGCTGAAATAGACGAATCCACTAATTTGAAGGGGTGTCCACATACTTTGTATACATATTCTACACTTGTAATCAGAAGTTTACATACACTTAGGTTGGAGTCATTAAAACTCGTTTTTCACTCCACAAATTTCTTGTTAACAAACTATAGTTTTGGCAAGTCAGTTAGGACATCTACTTTGTGCATGACACAAGTAATTTTTCCAACAATTGTTCACAGACAGATTATTTCACTTGTAATTCACTGTATCACAATTCCAGTGGATCAGAAGTTTACATACACTAAGTTGACTGTGCCTTTAAACAGCTTGGAAAACTCCAGAAAATGGTGTCATGGCTTTAGAAGCTTCTGATAGGCTAATTGACATCGTTTGAGTCAATTGGAAGTGTACCTGTGGATGTATTTCAAGGCCTACCTTCAAACTCAGTGCCTCTTTGCTTGACATCATGGGTAAATCAGCCAAGACCTCAGAAAAAAATTGTAGACCTCCACAAGTCTGGTTCATCCTTGGGAGTCATTTCCAAAACGCCTGAAGGTACCACGTTCATCTGTACAAACAATAGTATGCAAGTATAAACACCATGGGACCACGCAGCCGTTATACCGCTCAGGAAGGAGACGTGTTCTGTCTCCTAGAGATGAACGTACTTTGGTGTGAAAAGTGCAAATCAATCCCAGAACAACAGCAAAGGACCTTGTGAAGATGCTGGAGGAAACGGGTACAAAAGTATATATATCCCAGTAAAACAAGTCCTATATCGACATAACCCGAAAAGCCACTCAGCAAGGAAGAAGCCACTGCTCCAAAACCGCCATAAAAATGGCAGACTACGGTTTGCAACTGCACATGTGGACAAAGATTGTACTTTTTGTAGAAATGTCCTCTGGTCTGATGAAACTGTTTGGCCATAATGACCATTGTTATGTTTGGAGGAAAAAGGGGGAGGCTTGCAAGTCGAAGAACACCATCCCAACCGTGAAGCACGGGGGTGGCAGCATCATCTTGTGGGGGTGCTTTGCTGCATGAGGGACTGGTGCACTTCACAAAATAGATAGCATCATGAGGGAGGAAAATTATGTGGATATATTGAAGCAACATTTCAAGACATCAGTCAGGAAGTTAAAGCTTGGTTGCTAATGGGTCTTCCAAATGGACAATGACCCCAAGCATACTTACAAAGTTGTGTCAAAAGGGCTTAAGGACAACAAAGTGAAGGTATTGGAGTGGTCATCACAAATCCCTAACCTCAATCCTATAGAAAATGTGTGGGCAGAACTGAAAAAGCGTGTGCAAGCAAGGAGGTCTACAAACCTGACTCAGTTACACCAGCTCTCTCAGGAGGAAGGGGCCAAAATTCACCCAACTTATTGTGGGAAGCTTGTGGAAGGCTACCCGAAACGTTTGACCCAAGTTAAACAATTTAAAGGCAATGCTACCAAATACTAATTGAGTGTATGTAAACTTCTGACCCACTGAGAATGTGACAAATGAAATTAAAGCTGAAATAAATCATTCTCTCTACTATTATTCTGACATTTCACATTCTTAAAATAAAGTGGTGATCCTAACTGACCTAAAACAGGGAATTATTACTGGGATTAAATGTCAGGAATTGTGAAAAACAGTAACAGTATATGTATGTGTTTATTTTTTATATATAAGTGACACAAAGTGACTAAATGTTTTGCAAAGGCCATCCATTTATCTCTAGAGGGTAATTACGGTGTAATGTAGCCTTTCATATGATATTTGGTTAGTCCATATAAAATGCTTGCTTTTTTTACTTCAATCATATAACCTTTTTATTATGAGCAGTATATTTCTTCCAGCATAATCTGGACATAAAACGTATTCGAGGAGCAATTACTTGTCAATTGGGTGTTCTAAGGACATCCTCTTGAAAGCCGGGTGACACACACATCAAATGCTTTGAACTCTGCACAGGTGCTCCACGAAGCAAGGAAAACACACCGCAATTTGAGCTGAAAGACGATTACACCAGAACAGCCCTTGTGTCGTGTGCCCACAGACTAAAAGACGGCGAACGTTGAGTGGTGAATCAAAAGGAATCAGAGGTCCTTCATTTGCATGTGAAATGGCTTCCTACAATGGGCTCCTATAATGACTACGCCAATATTTTTCCCATGTCACACAGCATAAACCAGTGGCAGTTGAACAACCCAAGCCTTCCACTGGGCTTGATTTGGACTTGACATGGATCACTGCATCACTTCTGTCCATGCGTTTGAAGAAATTGTATCATTACAATTTCTGAAAGTCAATAAAATATCAACATGGTAATTGGCCATTTGCTGCGTTGTCTCAATGTCATAGTATTTGCATGTCATCTCATCAAGCAGTAGGGGTGACATTTTCCAACAGGTGCACCACTGTGCAGTACTCTATGAGCGTGGCCACAGCATGTCCAAAGTCCAGTCATGTCCCTACAAGAACCATGTTCAAAATGTCCTGAATACAGAACTGTCCAACAGAAATTCAATGGGAGGCTTCCATTCTCACTCTATTCATAGCTGCAGAACATGTCAATGAATACGGATGGATTCAGGGCTATTGAGGATTGCTACATAGAGAAATTACCTGATTTCAAGTATAATGTATTGCCTTTGAACCTCTTGAACCCAGTTACATAGCTGCAATAATGTTATTTTTGCCTTAGATTACTTTCTTGGTAGTCTGCAACTTGCCCAAAACTAGAAAAAAGCTTTATATTCTTGAAATGTGGGAGCATTCTACAGTACCTGCTTTGATATGCAGGTAGCCTAGTGGTTAGAGCGTTGGGCCAGTAACTGAATGGTTGTGAAATCGAATCCCCGAGCTGACAAAGTAAAAATCTGTCATTCTGTCCCTGAACAAGGCAGTTAACCCACTGTTCCTAGGCCGTCATTGAAAATAAGAATTTGTTCTTAACTGAATTGTCTAGTTAAATAAAGGTTTAAAAAAATGAAGTATCTGCACTGACCAAGTACAAGAGGAACAGTCTGTGCTCTCATGGAATTAGTTATATTTGGTTTTGTACCTGATTGGTTGCTTCATTCACGAGACATACAACATTTATTTTTATCCGGTAATGGCCTCCGGAGTCCTCTGGAGGTAGGCTAAATATCAAATTTGAGCCCTCTTTGCAATAATGTGACTTGTGCGTTCCTGACTTCATTTTAACTATTTGTTTCATTTGAATGATGTGGGGGTTGTACACTCAATGATTACTTTGAGGATTTAATTTGAACCAATCAATGAAATAGTCCCAGAAGGGCAAACTCTGCCCACCATGCACGCTGGCTGACCAAGGTCTGATCGACTAAACCTGTACTTACATCTAGATGCCACTAGAAGGCGCACTATACATTCACTAAAGCAGAGGCCTCAACCAACCAACCAACCTGTGATATACGACACCCAATGTCTAAATTGTCATCTGTAATCTGGTATTGACAGATGCTGTGTGTTATCAGATGGCCACAGATAGTAACATATTGCGAGTTTAGTCAGGAGGCCTCCTGTCGTCACCTTCCATTTGTCTGATACAGTTGCTTTCCCCTAAGGCACACTGCATGTATTCCTCTTTGATCATCTACACATAATCTGGGAATAATTTTAACAGGGACAAATTAGTTCATGGAACTAAGTGGGGACGGCTCAGTGGAATACGAGGTGACCAGAGGACATTTGAACGGTCTCTTTGAGGAATGTGTCTGTATAATATTTGAACACGGAATGATATACAGTAGCTAGGCTATGTAATGCCTGACCGTCATAACTGCTTTTGTGTAGTTCAAGAGTAGGCTTCAACTTTTTTTTCTGTTTAATGTTAGGTTGTTGACAGGCACAAATCTAAACATTATTCAACGGGGAAACACTCTGGTGTGTTTCGTTTTAAAATGCCACACTGGCTGTTGCGCAGCCTTCCGTTCAGTAGGCCTGATATTATTCAAGAGGTCTTGGATGAGGTTCCTGTACTAGTAGTGTTAAATTAGTCGTGAGCTGGAGACAGAAGCTCTGAGGGATTTCCAGTCTGACTCAAAACTAAGAGGATCCTAAACCAATACATATTTGTATTCCAGACTGCATTGGGACTGTATATTGGCCCTAAGCAAAGATCTATGATTAGTTTATTCCCCCTAAATCCTACCCTTAACAGTTCGAGCTGAGAATGCCAAACTGATCTTGGATCACAAAAGCACCCGTTGAATCTGCGCTATAGACATACACTCCGTATACAAAACATTAAGAACACCTGCTCTTTCCATAGACTGACCAACTGAATCCAGGTGAAAGCTGTGATCCTTTATAGATGCCACTTATTCAACTCAACATTTGTTAATCATGTTTGGTACACTCTGTATATTGCCCCATAACACCTTTATTGCACAACATTTTGACCCGAGGCCTATCTTAGTCATCATGACAAACGTTTGATCTGATTGATACAACAAAGGAAAGAATATAACGTCTCACTGCCTTTCACCTTTTGATTCTTTATGCAGAGAGGTTTTCACTATTATGTTTGGTATACTCAATGTATATGTATGTGAATGGTGTATATAGACAGTATGGACAGTATATGAATAGAAAAGGTGTGTACAGTAGTAGTTATATAAGATGAGCCTTGACTAGAATACAGTATATACATATAAAGTCTGTAAAACAGTATAGAAACATTTTTATAGTGTGCAGAAGTCTCTACGGTGCAGGGTAGAGTACCTGGTGGTAGCCGGTTAGTAACAGTCTCTAAGGTGCAGGGCAGAGTACCTGGTGGTAGCCGGTTAGTAACAGTCTCTAAGGTGCAGGGTAGAGTACCTGGTGGTAGCCGGTTAGTAACAGTCTCTAAGGTGCAGGGTAGAGTACCTGGTGGTAGCCGGTTAGTAACAGTCTCTAAGGTGCAGGGCAGAGTACCGGTTAGTAGCCGGTTAGTAACAGTCTCTAAGGTGCAGGGTAGAGTACCGGTTAGTAGCCGGCTAGTAACAGTCTCTAAGGTGCAGGGTAGAGTACCGGTTAGTAGCCGGTTAGTAACAGTCTCTAAGGTGCAGGGTAGAGTACCGGTTAGTAGCCGGCTAGTAACAGTCTCTAAGGTGCAGGGTAGAGTACCTGGTGGTGGCCGGTTAGTAACAGTCTCTAAGGTGCAGGGTAGAGTACCGGTTAGTAGCCGGTTAGTAACAGTCTCTAAGGTGCAGGGCAGAGTACCTGGTGGTAGCCGGTTAGTAACAGTCTCTAAGGTGCAGGGCAGAGTACCTGGTGGTAGCCGGTTAGTAACAGTGACTAAGGTGCAGGGTAGAGTACCTGGTGGTAGCAGGCTAGTAACAGTCTCTAAGGTGCAGGGTAGAGTACCTGGTGGTAGCCGGTTAGTAACAGTCTCTAAGGTGCAGGGTAGAGTACCTGGTGGTAGCCGGTTAGTAACAGTCTCTAAGGTGTAGGGTAGAGTACCTGGTGGTAGCCGGTTAGTAACAGTCTCTAAGGTGCAGGGCAGAGTACCTGGTGGTAGCCGGTTAGTAACAGTCTCTAAGGTTCAGGGTAGAGTACCTGGTGGTAGCTGGTTAGTAACAGTCTCTAAGGTGCAGGGTAGAGTACCTGGTGGTAGCCGGTTAGTAACAGTCTCTAAGGTGCAGGGTAGAGTACCTGGTGGTAGCCGGTTAGTAACAGTCTCTAAGGTGCAGGGTAGAGTACCTGGTGGTAGCCAGTTAGTAACAGTCTCTAAGGTGCAGGGTAGAGTACCTGGTGGTAGCCGGTTAGTAACAGTCTCTAAGGTGCAGGGTAGAGTACCTGGTGGTAGCCGGTTAGTAACAGTCTCTAAGGTGCAGGGTAGAGTACCTGGTGGTAGCCAGTTAGTAACAGTCTCTAAGGTGCAGGGTAGAGTACCTGGTGGTAGCCGGTTAGTAACAGTCTCTAAGGTGCAGGGTAGAGTACCGGTTAGTGACAGTCTCTAAGGTGCAGGGTAGAGTACCGGTTAGTAGCCGGCTAGTAACAGTCTCTAAGGTGCAGGGTAGAGTACCTGTTAGTAGCCGGCTAGTAACAGTTTATAAGGTGCAGGGTAGAGTACCTGGTGGTAGCCGGTTAGTAACAGTCTCTACGGTGCAGGGTAGAGTACCGGTTAGTAGCCGGTTAGTAACAGTCTCTAAGGTGCATGGTAGAGTAACGGTTAGTAGCCGACTAGTAACAGTCTCTAAGGTGCAGGGTAGAGTACCTTGTGGTAGCCGGTTAGTAACAGTCTCTAAGTTGCAGGGTAGAGTACCTGGTGGTAGCCGGTTAGTAACAGTCTCTAAGGTGCAGGGTAGAGTACCTGGTGGTAGCCGGTTAGTAACAGTCTCTAAGGTGCAGGGTAGAGTACCGGTTAGTAGCCGGTTAGTAACAGTCTCTAAGGTGCAGGGTAGAGTACCGGTTAGTAGCCGGTTAGTAACAGTCTCTAAGGTGCAGGGTAGAGTACCGGTTAGTAGCCGGCTAGTAACAGTCTCTAAGGTGCAGTGTAGAGTACCTGGTGGTGGCCGGTTAGTAACAGTCTCTAAGGTGCAGGGTAGAGTACTTGGTGGTAGCCGGTTAGTAACAGTCTCTACGGTGCAGGGTAGAGTACCGGTTAGTAGCCGGTTAGTAACAGTCTCTAAGGTGCATGGTAGAGTAACGGTTAGTAGCCGACTAGTAACAGTCTCTAAGGTGCAGGGTAGAGTACCTTGTGGTAGCCGGTTAGTAACAGTCTCTAAGTTGCAGGGTAGAGTACCTGGTGGTAGCCGGTTAGTAACAGTCTCTAAGGTGCAGGGTAGAGTACCTGGTGGTAGCCGGTTAGTAACAGTCTCTAAGGTGCAGGGTAGAGTACCGGTTAGTAGCCGGTTAGTAACAGTCTCTAAGGTGCAGGGTAGAGTACCGGTTAGTAGCCGGCTAGTAACAGTCTCTAAGGTGCAGGGTAGAGTACCGGTTAGTAGCCGGTTAGTAACAGTCTCTAAGGTGCAGGGTAGAGTACCGGTTAGTAGCCGGCTAGTAACAGTCTCTAAGGTGCAGGGTAGAGTACCTGGTGGTGGCCGGTTAGTAACAGTCTCTAAGGTGCAGGGTAGAGTACCGGTTAGTAGCCGGTTAGTAACAGTCTCTAAGGTGCAGGGCAGAGTACCTGGTGGTGGCCGGTTAGTAACAGTCTCTAAGGTGCAGGGTAGAGTACCGGTTAGTAGCCGGTTAGTAATAGTCTCTAAGGTGCAGGGCAGAGTACCTGGTGGTAGCCGGTTAGTAACAGTCTCTAAGGTGCAGGGTAGAGTGCCTGGTGGTAGCCGGTTAGTAACAGTCTCTAAGGTGCAGGGTAGAGTACCTGGTGGTAGCCGGTTAGTAACAGTGTCTAAGGTTCAGGGTAGAGTACCTGGTGGTAGCCGGTTAGTAACAGCTTCCGTGGAACCGGACCGTGGATCCTCGCCGGAGACTCTGGACTGTGAATCGTTTCCGGAGGAACCGGACCGTGGATCGTCGATGGAGGCTCTGGACTGCCGACCGCCGCTGGAGGCTCCGGACTGCAGACCGCCGCTGGAGGCTCCGGACTGCGGACCGCCGCTGGAGACTCCGGACTGCGGACCGCCGCTGGAGACTCCGGACAGCGGACCGCCGCTGGAAACTCCGGACTGCGGACCCCCGCTGGAGGCTCCGGACTGCAGACCGCCGCTGGAGGCTCCGGACTGCGGACCGCCGCTGGAGACTCCGGACTGCGGACCGCCGCTGGAGACTCCGGACTGCGGACCGCCGCTGGAAACTCCGGACTGCGGACCCCCGCTGGAGACTCCGGACTGCGGACCCCCGCTGGAGACTCCGGACTGCGGACCGCCGCTGGAGACTCCGGACTGCGGACCGCCGCTGGAGACTCTGGACTGCGGACCGTCGCTGGAGGGTCCGGACTGTGGAGCGTCATCACTGGAGGCTTCGTGCCATGGATGATCACTACAGGCTCCGGGCCATGGCTCATTACTTGAGGCTCCGTGCCATGGATCATCACTGGAGGCTCCGTGCCATGGATCATCACTGGAGGCTCCGGGCCATGGATCATCACTGGAGGCTCCGTGCCATGGATCATCACTGGAGGCTCTGGGCCTTGGATTATCACTGGAGGCTTCGTGCAATGGATCATAACTACAGGCTCCGGGCCATGGATCATCACTGGAGGCTTCGTGCCATGGATCATCACTGGAGGGTTCGGACCATGGATCATCACTGGAGGCTTCGGACCATGGATTATCACTGGAGGTTTCGTACGTGGAGCCGGAACACGTCTCACCGGACTGAGGAGACGTACTGGCAGCCTGGTGCGTGGAGCTGCCACAGGGCTTACCAGGCTGGGGAGACACACTGGAGGCCTGGTACGTGGAGCCGGAACAGGTCTCACCGGACTGGGGAGATGCACTGGAAGCCTGGTGGGTGGAGCAGGCACCAGATACACTGGGCCGTGAAGGCGCACTGGAGGTCTCGAGCGTAGACCTGGCAAAACCCATCCTGGCCGGATGCGGGGCGCTGTCACAGGACGCACTGGGCTGTGAAGGCGCATCGGAGACACACTGCGCAGAGCCGGCGCAGGATATCCTGGGCCGAAGAGACGCACCGGAGACCAGGAGCGCTGAGCTGGCACACTCCGTCCTGGCTGAATGCCCACTCTAGCACGGAGAATGCGGGGAGCTAGCACAGAGCGCACCGGGCTGTGAATGCGCACTGGAGACACAGTGCGCATCACCGCATAACACGGTGCCTGACCGGTCACTTGCTCCCCATGGTAAGCACGGGGAGTTGTTTCAGGTCTAAACCCTGACTCCGTCAATCTGCCCGTGTGCCTCCCCCCCCCAAAAAAATTGGGCAGCTGCCTCTCGGGCTTCCGTCGTTGCCGTGACTCCGGGTCTCGTCGCCGTTCCTCCCTCGCTGCTTCCACCTGTTCCCATGGGAGGCAATCCCTTCCGGCCAGGATCTCCTCCCACATCCAGGATCCTTTGCCGTCCAGGATGTCGTCCTCCTGGCCACGCTGCTTGGTCCGTTTTTGGTGGGATCTTCTGTAACGGCTCTCGTTGGTGGTATGAAGAGTGGACCAAGGCGCAGCGTGGTAAGTGTTCATGATTCCTTTATTTCAAAAAAACACTCAAACAAAATAACAAATGTGAAAACGAAAGCGCACAGTTCTGTCAGGCAGAAACACTAAACAGAAAACAAGATCCCAAAAACTAATGGTGGGAAAAGGGCTGCCTAAGTATGATCCCCAATCAGAGACAACGATAGACAGCTGCCTCTGATTGGGAACCATACTTGGCCAAAAACAAAGAAACGGAAAACATAGAATGCCCACCCAAATCACACCCTGACCTAACCAAATAGATAAATAAAAAGGCTCTCTAAGGTCAGGGCGTGACACCCTCTGAGTGGCACACATACACAATCCATGTCTCAATTCTCTCAAGGCTTAAAAATCCTTAATTAACCTGTCTCCTCCCATCTACACTGATTGAAGTGGATTTAACAAGTGACATCAATAAGGGATCATAGCTTTGCCTGGATTCACCTGGTCAGTCTGTCATGGAAAGAGCAGGTGTCCTTAATGTTTCGTATACTGAGTGTATAGTTATTTACAGTATATTCCTGACTCTGACATTGCACTCTCTGATATTGCTCGTTCTGATATGTCTTAAATTCTTGTTCCTTTTTTTTGCTGCACATGCGATAACACCTGGAAAACTGTGTAAGTGACCAGTAAACTTTGATTTGATTCCGGTAATGGAATGTGCAAAATGGAATGAATGATAACACCAACGCAAATCAATTATTCCTTGGAGATGGAATGTTCAAAAAATAAAATACAAATGCTATCAAAACCCTTTCATGGATTTTAGCAGTAAAATCTTGGTTCCCTTTTCTACATCTGCACAGGTAAATATGTTCTATTTTATTATAGTTTTAATCGTTTATGTCCTTGGTAGAAAGTCTAATGTTGTTCTCTTCTCAAGATGTTCAGTCTAAGTGCGGAATGCCTTCAAACCCACTGGGGACAAACTGTTTGAATCAAGGTTGTTTCAATATAATTTGTCAAGGTATTGTGCCGTGGAATCTATGTGGAAAATACATTGGATTTGAAAAAAATCATCAACGCTGTTGCTTTGAGGGTAACATTTCAAGCCCGTGATTATGTCATCATGTTAACCAATTGTCAACATAGACAAACCTTGTATAAAATATGTTGAATGTGTAACTTTTGAACCACATCAGATCTTCAAAGTAATATCCAATATAAGAAAGAAACTGTAAACTGGGCAGCACCTCTTACTGGAAAGTTGATCCTCTTTAGGCCTGTGTAGCACTCATCAACAGCCATCGATTCAATTCAACCCAGGATTCAACAAGAAATAGACAGTACATATAGGAATAGGGGTTCAAGCTTCGGTTGATTTAAAACGCAATCTGCAAGTCAATAAGAAATGTGTTGGATTCACGTCTCCTCTGTGAATCTCATCTCATCCGAAAATCTCATTTAAAGACTAGGATGTATTTAAAGTGAAATGAAAGTTTGAATTTGATTTAGTCCTATTCTTTAACTTAGATTTTTGGTTGAAATGGAAATGTGAACCCAACATATAAGTTATTAATTTGTAGACAAGCTGGAATTAAAGCCTGACTCGGTGGCACAGATAGAGCTACAGTATCAATATAATTTTTGGATAATACGGTTAATAGCCTATTAACTTGTCGACAAGTTAACAACTGATATGTTGGATTCACGTCTCCATCTCAACCCAAAATAAAAGGTAAAGAAATAAAATAATAGGATTAAGCCAGTGGCTCAGATCTACATATACTTTAAATGTTGATATCTGGTTGTGTTGTCAACCGAACACAGTTCAATATTACTTTTGTCAGACAGTAAATAGCCTAATGTTAAAGCTATCTTACAAACTAATGTATCAGCATTTATTCGACCTTAAAACGAGTAACAATAAATGTCTTCTTACGTAATCAGAGAAAGCCTGCATGTTCAGGGTCGCAGGTCTGTGGAAATCATCACCATTGCTATAATAATCTGCATGGAATCTCAAACCACATTGATCACTTGCACCACGTACTTAAAGATATCTTGCAGTGTTTTCATTTGTTTCTTTTTAAATGCAGTATTGATAAATGTATTATTTAATCGTCGCAAATGTGAGTGACAGACAATTTATGTACCAACAACACTAGTTTGAATGTGTTTAGATTTGTTGGCCAGTCTTTCCATGAATGAATAAATGAAGGTTAAATAAAAATAAAAATAAATTAACTGCATTTATTCAGTTCTCCAGGAGGGGGCAGTCTTGTCTAAATTTTAAACCTATAAAATACCATGACCTGACATTTGAATTCATATTTCTAAAACAAGTCTGTTTGACTGGACTATAGTTGTTGGAATAGGTCTTAGTCTATGTGGCTTTCTTTCATTCATTGTCATACATTGTAAAGAATTGAACACAACATTATTCAAAAGCAGGTTACAAAACAATCACATCTTCTGTATGTGATTAAACTGAATAGGAGGGATGAGTAAGAATGAGGCATGTATTTAAATATAACTCCTTTGTTTGTTTGCGGTTGTGACCCTTTTTGGTGATCTCCAACTCCGAGACATCATAATGTCAGCATATTTCCAGCTCCACTTATTTCGGAGCTTTACAAAACAGACATTGCACACTTTATGAAACAGCCAGGTCTCAACTTCAAACAAATATGTATACTATAATGATTTAACTTTGTGAAGACAAATAACCTGTTATCTTGCTTTTCCGATCATGTAATGACTGTTGGATCATCATGACACAAATCAATCTCTAGTTTAAACCGCGACATAGATTTGATGTCTATCCTAGACCTCCGGATACAATTACTGTTCCATCAATTAAAGTTGTCCATTACCTCCGATGTTATCACCACACGTTCATCGCTTTCTTGTTATATAACAATCCGACACAGACATACATTTTCAAGAGAAAGTAGCATCCTTCACAATGGTAGGCGTTGGACTAAGTCTGCTTTCTGACTATAAATTATCATCCGTTTTCACTGTTGGAGTTGGCCTTAATGCCTCACTCGGCTCTCTTGTTCCTCAAGTTGTTTTTCTCGTTTAGTGCCCTGTGGTACTTTTGTGTGGTTTCTCTAGAGAGCCATAAATTTGGCCTTTGAGGCTCTCTGTGTCAGGGTGAAGCCCCACTGTCTGACACTGCAGGCTAGGCCAAGCTGGGGCTTTGTGTGGGCTCCCGCTCCCATGTGGCGTTGGGGATATGAACCACTCTGGGAATCTGTGGCTCTAGGTACAGAACTAGGATCAGTTTACCCATCCCAAAGCCACTAGGAAAGTGCCAAACTGGCCTGAGATCGGTGTCTGTAGGGGCAACTTACAGAAATGAATACAGAGCCGTTGGAATGGCAATCTGGAATGGCTGTTGTATTTGCCAGAGAGAGTTTCATTTCCATAAGCTCACCATACTTCAACATGTTAAATGCTTTTGTAGGCCTTACTATGCTCCCATGACATTCTCTTGAGGAGATACGGGTGTTTTGTTATGCTTGACGGTCCTATTTGACACAACAACACAATGATCAGCTTCCAAACCAAACAATCTGAAAAGAGAGGCCGTCATGGTGAAGGTAACCCCTGGCAACCACTCTCAGACAGGAGCTGGTCTTGTGGACGCCGTATCTGATATGCTGTTTGGTAGTGATGTCAGGTGCATGCAGCCTCACTGGATCGATACAAACGCAAACAAACACAAACACAGCAGTATCCTCAGTAACGGATTTTGAGCTCTCTGTCGGAGCCAGTGACGTATCCACTCTTAGAAAAAAGGGTTCCAAACGGGTTCCTCGGCTTTCCCCGTAGGAGAACCCTTTTTGGTTCCAGGTAGAATTATGTTGGGTTCCGCGTAGAACCCTCTGTGGAAAGGGTTCTACATGGAACTCAACATGGTTCTGCCTGGAACCAAAAGTGTTCTACCTGTAACCAAAAAGGGTTCTTCAAAGGGCTCTCCCATGGGGACAGCCAAAGAAACCTTTTAGGTGCTAGATAGCATCTTTCTTCTAAGAGTGTAGACCTTTAGGCTTTGAAGTTGTCCAAATATTTGGAGACGCTTTAGGTCTACTTGTAGCTCTCGCTGTATGCCTCAAGGCCTACATAACACTATGATGTGTGTGAGAGTTTTCAAGAGGCATTGGGACAACCCACAAACAGTTGCTTGGAAATGGCTTGTATTTATTTGAGCTCACGTCAATGTGAAGTGTTTCAGGGTGTGAAACAGTTCTACTCACAAGCTTGAAAGTAGATTCAAAATAGTTCAAACAGGTCGATATAATAATAGCAGCTGTAACCTAGTTATCTCATCTCATCTCCTCTAATCTCGTCTCATCTCTTTGCTTGAGTCGTCTGTGTACATATATTTTGGCCTGATTAAGTGGTACGTCTCTTGGTTTAATAGCTTGGTAAGACCACTTGGTCTCCGGGGCCCATAATTGGACCTCTCAGAGATGTGCTTATTGCCAGATCTTGTGGCTTCGTCCTCTCACAGGCAGCCAATGGGCTCAGCGTCATTTGGTCAAAATGGGCTTACTTTGTCTCTGAGCCAATCACATTCATTCTTTCAGAAACCCTCGGGAGTTCAAAAGCCAAGTGCATAATTACGCCTTAAACCAATCTGCAAATGTAGTGGTCTTTGAGCACCAAACAGTTGGCCCAGATTCATCCACTCACCAGGAATGGCCATCTAGGCTTTTAGAGTCACAACAAGCTCTGTGTCTTGGAGAAAATTGCTGTCGAATTGGAGCAGATATGGAATGTGAAAGAGATTAATGTCACATGCATTTTACATTAGGGGATCAGTGTGATCCATTTCCTCGACCTCAATGGGTATCATCCTTGTGTCTTTGTGGTTGTGATGGGGTCTAGAGCCACACAGACAGTGTCCCAGAGCCTCTTCATTTTACCATTGTGTGTGTGTGCATGCACGTGCGTGCGTGTGTGTGTGTGTGTGTTTTAAAAACCTTTCTTCATGGCCTGACTTCAGTTATCCTCTGCGTGTCTGTTTGAGAGAGAAACAGGAGACATGGAGTGTAGTTGGGGCGGTGTCGCTTAAAACAGACAGGTCTCATCTCTCTCCTCTCTGTGTTCACCTTAATAACAGCTCCTATCCACACACACTTTGATGCCCTTGGCTTTACGAACCTCGCTTTAAAACACACCATCTCTCTCTCTCTCTCTCTTTCCCTCCCATCCTCCTCTTCTCCCTGCTTTATTTGCAGGCAGCTTTAGCGCCAGACACCCTGAGGCAGCAGTAGCGCCAGAGAGTCTTCCCACCTCTGTTTTTGTGGTGGGAGATGACATGTCGAAGCTTTGAAGGGTAGGAAGAGGGAGGGAGAGAGGAGGAACACATCACTCTTTAGCAGAGGGACTGAAATGTCATGTGGCCTGCAGTCCGCCCATATTCCCTGGCTGTCTATGTGGGCAGGGAGGAATGGCGACAGGAAGCACCCCCCCCCCCCCCCCCCCCCCCCTCCCCCCCCCCCCCTCCCTCCCTTTTTCTCATTCCCTCACTCCTTCTCCGGTCTCTCCCCTGCTCTCTGTGTTTCCTCTCTCTCCATTTCAGTTTTGGGCAACATTATAGCTGTGTGTGAATCTGATTTTAGACGAACGGTTGTAAAGTAGTTTTCTTTCAGTTTTGTCATAGGCGTGACGACTTGTCACTCATATCTCAATGGTGTGTGAAAGTGTAGGTGTGAATGGGCAGAACAGACAAAACATGTTGAATGCAGATCCTTAGGTATTACACACACCTGAAAAGGATTGAAGAAATCAATATTAAAAAGTGTAGCAAGTTTGTATTTGTTGTCACACACACTGAGTGTACAACACAATCATTGAGATGTGACATAGACTGACCAGCTGAATCCAGGTGATCACTTATTGATGTTACTTGTTAGATCCACTTCAATCAGTGTAGGTGAAGGGGAGGAGATCGGTTAAAGAATCATTTTTAAGCCTTGAATCAATTGAGACGTTGATTGTGTATGTGTGCCATTCAGAGGGTGAATGGGCAAGACAACATTTTTAAGTTCCTTTGAACAGGGTATGGTAGTAGGTGCCAGGCGCACCGGAGTGTGTCAGGAACTGCAATGCTTTTTCATGCTCAACAGTTTCCCGTGTGTATCAAGAATGGTCCACCACCCAATGGACATCCAGACACAACTGTTGGAAGCATTGGAGCCAAAATGGGCCAGCATCCGGTGGAACGCTTTCCACACTTTGTTGAGTCCATGACCTGACAAATTGAGTCTGTTCTGAGGTCAAAAAGGGGTGGAGGGTTGGGGGGCGTGTTCTTAATGTTTTGTACACTCAGTGTATGGAGGTGGGCACACCAACACCACCTGATTGTACTGTAAGAGGCCATTGTTGATGAGTTATCTAAAATAAATGTCTGCGTGAAAAAAATGAATTGCCTTTTGCGAACTCAAACTTGTAAAAATGTATATAAAACAATTTACAGTACAGTGGCTTGCGAAAGTATTCAGCCCCCTTGGCATTTTTCCTAATTTTTCCTATTACACCCTGGGATTAGAATAGATTTTTGAGGGGTTTGTATCATTCGATTTACACAACATGCCTACCACTTTGAAGATGCAAAATATTTTCTATTGTGAAATAAACAAGAAATAAGACAAAAAACTGAAAACTTGAGCGTGCATAACTTTTCACCCCCCATTGTCAATACTTTGTAGAGCCACCTTTTGCTGCAATTACAGCTGCAAGTCTCTTGGGGTATGTCTCTATAAGCTTGGCACATCTAGCCACTGGGATTTTTGCCCATTCTTCAAGGCAAAACTGCTCCAGCTCCTTCAAGTTGGATGGGTTCCGCTGGTGTACAACAATCTTTAAGTCATACCACAGATTCTCAATTGGATTGAGGTCTGGGCTTTGACTAGGCCATACCAAGACATTTAAATGTTTCCCCTTAACCACTCAAGTGTTGCTTTAGCAGTATGCTTAAGAGTCATTGTCCTGCTGAAAGGTGAACCTCCGTCCCGGTCTCAAATCTCTGAAAGACTGAAACAGGTTTCCTTCAAGAATATCCCTGTGTTTAGCGCCATCCATCATTCCTTCAATTTTGACCAGTTTCCCAGTCCCTGCCGATGAAAAACATCCCCATAGCATGATCCGGCCACCACCATGCTTCACTGTGGGGTTGGTGTTCTCAGGGTGATGAGAGGTGTTGGGTTTGCACCAGTCATAGCGTTTTCCTTGATGGCTAAACAGCTCAATTTTAAACTCATCTGTTTGGGGAGTCTCCCACATGCCTTTTGGCGAACACCACACATGTTTGCTTATTTTTTTCTGGCCATTCTTCCATAAAGCCCAGCTCTGTGGAGTGTACGGCTCCAATCCCCGCTGTGGAGCTTTGCAGCTCCTTCAGGGTTATCTTTGGTCTCTTTGTTGCCTCTCTGATTAATGCCCTCCTTGCCTGTTTCGTGAGTTTTGTTGGGCGGCCCTCTCTTGGCAGGTTTGTTGTGGTGCCATATTCTTTCAATTTTCAAAGTTTCTGATATTTTTTTTATAACCCAACCCTGATCTTTACTTCTCCACTACTTTGTTCCTGACCTGTTTGGAGAGCTCCTTGGTCATCATAGTGCCGCTTGCTTTGTTGTGCCCCTTGCTTAGTGGTGTTGCAGACACTGGGGCCTTTCAGAACAGGTGTATATATACTGAGATCATGTGACAGATCATGTGACACTTAGATTGCACACAGGTGGACTTTATTTAACTAATTATGTGACTTCTAAAGGTAATTGCTTGCACCAGATCTTATTAAGGGGGTGAATACATATGCACGCACCACTTATCCGTTTTTTATTTTTTATAATTTTTTTCATTTCACTTCACCGATTTGGACTATTTGTGTATGTCCATTACATGAAATCCAAATAAAAATCAATTTAAATTACAGGTTGTAATGCAACAAAATAGGAAAAACGCCAAGGGGGGTGAATACTTTTGCAAGGCACTGTATTTTCCATGTATAATAATACATGCAAACAAGAAAAAGGATGTTGATCGCATAGCACATCTCTTTGGCTAAGCTTTCAGGTCTCCTCACCCATCTTTATAGTTCATCACTGTTTATCTTTCTATGTGTTCAGAGTTAGAGTAGATCTTTGTGTTGGGCATAAAACACCAGGGATTACAGAGGAGACAGACAGACAAGGACCATCCGGAGACGATCATCAAGCACAATTGCTGCTTTGCTCCGATGACTTTCGGTATGGGGGCTTGAACACAGAATACACACCTTAAAAGGTAGCGCCAGAGATATCTAGCAGTCATGGAAATAAAAGGATGAACGGGAAATGAAAGTCTGCTGAGTGTTTGATGTACTTGTTTTAAGTTACTTCTTCAACCACACCTGGATGTTTTAATGTGGGTAATGGCATGTGTTCAAATGGCTGTTACGCTACAAACCGATTTTGAAAGTGAGACCCAGAGCATCCCTATCGACGCTTATTAGGTTATTGTCCGTTGACCGAGACTAAACAGAGACTGTTACAGGACCCAGACTTTGCTGTGTCGAGTGTGTGTTCATGTGTGTGTTTCAAGTTTTATTATTTGTATGTACAGGATAGCCATGCTATACACTGTCCAATGAAATGCTTACTTGCAGGTTCCTTCTCGACAATGAAACCTCAATAGGAAATAATATAAGATAAGAACACGAACATAAAGTAAATGGCTCAGTAGAATAGAATACACATTTGAGCATAAGAATAACTCAGGAAGTTACAATTTATAGTCCAATATTTACCCTGTTTTGGGGAAGATGGGATTGAGAGGCAAGTGTTTAAATTGTGCAGTATTAGCAATAGTAAATAAGAGTTTGGTAGCAGCAGTTGTGATGTGTGTGTGGCATGAATGTGTGTATAATGACTGAGTGACTGAGTGCATGTGTGCTAAGGTGCGGAGAGTCAGTGCAGGTGTGTGTGTCTGTCTGTCTTTTTACTAACCCATCTCCAGGCACTTGTCTTTAAACATCCAACGAGGTCGCTTCCCACTCCGCAATCAATGAGTGGCCTCAAGAGAAACCTAGCAACCGATCTCTCTAAGAGCACTTCATGCCGGCTGTCGAACAAAGTGCCTGTCCAGACTCACCATCTATCTCACTCAGCTGATCTCACCCCTACAAGTGGTCTTTGCTACATCACTGATATCATTACAGCCTGGGTTGATATTTCAGCCATTACCACAGACAGAACGGGGGAGAGATTACAGGGTAAAGCAGTCATTACACAAACCATTAGTGCGACAAGGTATTATTATGCAGTAGACGTCAGGTGAGATGTCAGACCTACTAGGCTGTCTGTGTCACTCCAGGCTTTGCATGATCAGCACTCTCACCACAGAGGGAGAGCCTTGTGTTCTTTGGCTGAGTTCTCATGGGAATTGACAATGGCGCTTGATATTAGACTGTGATACTTTCTCATTACAAGATGTGTCTCTTCTGTTAATGTAGCACTTAATGCCAACAATCCTGAGCTGATAGTTACTTCCAGAGAAACCCGGGGCGGAAGGTGTGGGCCTGCAGCATTTTGAAAATTCTTACAGTAATAGCATGAACTCGTTTCGCAACATGTCACCGAGTTGCGTCGTCTCACATTTCAGCCGTGTTGAGATCCTTTTTCGTTTCACTTTTAGATTTCAAACTCCTAACAACTCTTCCCTAAAGCAATCGGGAAAATGCCCACTGACACAAATGTGAATGAGCACATAAATGACACCGCCCCTTTTTCCCCTCCTGTTTTTTTCTTGTTGTGTCTACATTTTCCATGGCTGGCCTCCCAACTGCTGAGAGTGCTGTTCCTTGAAACCGCAGTGTATTTTGAAACAAGGTCGAGAGAAAGCCAGTGGCTCCAAAAGCAGGCACAAGCCTCCCAGTGTTCCAGTGTTCAGGCTGGGGCTTGGCACTTGCCCTGACCAGAGGGGTCCAGCCAGAAGCGGCGCTTGCTGTGTGTGTGTGTGTGTGTGTGTGTGTGTGTGTGTGTGTGTGTGTGTGTGTGTGTGTGTGTCTCAGTGTGTTTCTTTGTGTGTGTGTGCGTGTGTGCGTGCGTGCGTGGACGTGTTGAACTATTCTTGTGGAGATCAGAAGTCTCTACAAGAATAGTAAACAAACAAAAAATTGACCAACTGGGGACATTTTGTTGGTCTCCACAAGGTCAAATGCTATTTCAAGGGGTTTAGGTTTAAGGTTAGGATTAGCTGTAGAATTAGGTTTAGGAGTTAGGGTTAGTTTTAGGGTTAGGGTTAGGGAAAGAGTACGGGTTAGGGTTAGGTTTAGGGTTAGGGAAAATAGGATTTTGAATGGGACTGAATTGTGTGTCTAAGACTGTGCGTGTGTGTGTGTGTGTGTGTGTGTGTGTGTGAGAGAGAGAGAGAGAATTACAGTGTTTGAATTAGTAGTGTGTGTGTATATGTGTTTGTGCTTGTTTACATTTCCCCTAACAATGGAACCTAACTGATGAATGAATAAACACCAGCAACACCCTACTCCAAGTAAAGGTCTCATGCTTGGTTTCTGTTTGAGGGTTTCTAAGTTTTTGTTAAAAATACCCCACCCCCCACCCCTCCTCCTCCATCCCCCATGGTGGTGTCTGCTTGTTACTGAGCTGGAGGTTGGCCCAGATGTACAGCACAGGAATTGGACCGATCTACACAGGAGGAGACAGAGGGAGCATTGCTAAATTGGTTCCATACCTTGGCTGACAGTGGTGACGTCATTGAGCTCCGAGAAGAATGGCCTACGCTGTTGATAAGTAGTGAGCTGGTGACACTGACACTGCCACCCCCAAAATTCCATAGCTGCTCGTCGGCTATCATTATAGCTACAACACAACGTTGTTGAAACTAGAGAGTAACTTGTCTTGAACTATATAGTGAACTGTAAGTGATGCAGGGCCTACATCAGGTCATTAGAGGGGGACCACAAATAAAACCCTGAGTCGTACCATTTGCACACATGGATATGACATTAATCCGGAAGGCTCCATAAGTATGTCATTCAGCGTTTCAATGGAAACCTATTCATCTGTCTTCGTCCTCCGTCGGAACATCCTCCCAGGGTCTGGAAGTCTAGAACGCAACACACAAAACCGCCGCGAAACATAAATAAATGGCTGTATTTCTTCTTCTTGTGCTTTTGTCAGGTCAGGACACTCCGCTGTGGCGTTGCCAAGTTGAGAATCTACATTTGGGTTTGGCTGTTCCCGCCCTCCCTTCTGCTCGGTCGCCCCAGAAACCACGGGAAAAAGAAGCCGAAGACCTCTGAAGGCTCAGAAAATATTGTCCTGGGTAAAAATGGCCACTTGAATGGCAACATTCATCCCCCATCCACTACAAACAAAAGGACTTTGACCGAGAGAGAGAAAGAGATGTGCAGTTGTCTTTTTTTGTTTCTGCTTTTGTGGCTACAGTTACACTTTCATTATCACTTTTATTTAACAGCTAATGTGAGCACAGTTGATGATTGATATGTTTACAGCAACTATACACTTTTTCCAAATGTTGTTTACTTGTGTTTTGAATTCTACTATTGTCTGCTGGTGGTTGCATTTGTGGACTTCTAGGGAAGGAGAAACGTCATGCATAATGAGGTCAGGTCTGTCGCACTGTACCTGTAGTAGCTTAGCCATGAAATGTACTTGAAATGTGATATACTGTAACTGTAGTCAATGTCTCTCCATTGCCATCTTTTTCCATCCCACTACTATGGAACTTTATCCCCCAACAAACACACATAAAAACTAAATTTCCACCCCACACACACAGACACACACTTCCTGGAACTCAAACACAAACACTCATACACATACAAACAGCCCCCCACAAACAAACTGTCCCGCCCCCCACCAACGCATGATTTTGGTGTCTTTAATGGAGGCTAAGGCGTGGTCTATATACAGTAGGTGGTGTGTGTGAGTGTGTCTGTATTTGTGTGTGTGTGTACACATCCGTTTATATGTGTGCGCGTGTGTGTGCTGCTGCATGTGTTTATGTGTGTGTACATGTGTGTGTGCTCCCTCAGTGAGGAGGGCCATCTGGTCACCCCGCCATGCCGTTCGTGGTCCCTGTGAAGTGCTGTCAGCGTAGCCGCTGTGGGCGACCGTGGCGACTGGAGGCTTGCTGAGCAGCACATCCAGGCTGGGCTCCCACCTCAGAAAAGGACATTTGGGTTTGCTCAAATGAAGGGGTTGCTCGTGAGCTATATACAGAACCCTGTACCAGTCCAGCACCACCCACGATATTCCACATGAGAACCAGTGTGTGTGTGTGTGTGTGTGTGTGTGTGTGTGTGTGTGTGTGTGTGTGTGTGTGTGTGTGTGTGTGTGTGTGTGTGTGTGTGTGTGTGTGTGTGTGTGTGTGTGTGTGTGTGTGTGTGGGTGGGTGGGTGGAGTGTGTGTGTGTGTGTGTGTGCATGCACGTATGTGCACATAATGTAGTGTTTGGTTCTGAAATACAATACAATTAAAGTAAAAAATACAAAATAAAATGGTCTATCATCACATCACTCCATTCATTAGCATTATCACTTGACTACAGACCTGCAATGTGGTACAAGAGTCATTAGCGATTCTGAGCTCATTTACACCTTACACAAGCACTGACACATCTATTCACATGCCTTGCATAAAGCCAGGGCACACTCCAACTCATTCTTACGCCGCCACAGACAATATGTACTGTAACGACAGTAAAACCGCAAACTCAGATTCCACAAATCACACAAATGAAAGCATAGATCATTGTCAAACCTTTTGACGCAACATCTAAATAGCGCATACCTAAGCTGAGACATTGTCAGTCCCTTCTCGCCTTGCTTGTATAAACAGTCATTAGGGCTTCGCTGTCTGATTGAAACACTTGGTTGCAGATCAGATCATTGCAGATCATTGAAATATGATGAGTGGGGCAGAACAGCTTGATCCCGGAGATGAATGAGAAACCTGCTTGTAGGAAACTTTGGTTCAAGTGAGATCATAGGCATTTTTCTTTCGATGCCCATCAATTAAGTTTAGTGGTTAGCTACTGCCGCCGCTCTTTAGACTGAGTAATCCGCTGAAACAGGGACCTTGTGGATTTCCTGAGTTGCCTCAGAGTGAAGCAGTGCTGCTGTAGCCTACATTGACATCCTTAGCTACCGGGGGACTGACTGCACACCCGGTACACTGATAAACATTGCAGAAACGGATCATAGCGATGAGACTGGGTTCTCTCATGATTAGTCAATCAATTGCTCAGCGTATAATATTTTGCTGAATATACATGTAGCTACTGCAAGTAAAATATAATTTCACTAATGTGCAGTACTCTAGCTGAAAGAGTGTAAGTACCTCCTCCACTGCGTGTTTTAGATGTATCCAAGACGAAAGCAACCAAATAAACTCCCGAACGCCTACACGTTAAACAGCCAAACCACCCAAGTGGGGACAACCTTCAACAACTCCAAAGAAGTCTCTCTAGGTCATGAATATTAGGTTAAGGTTATTTTAGGCAACCCTGCCCTGCTCCAGGAGGAAATTACAGTGGAGTGGGCTATTCCACCAGTACAATTTTCCTGTTTCTCTTTTCAAAGGAAGCGGTATTCCTCGAGGAAGACCTGTTAAATTTACGAGCCCTCCGGGCAGAAAGTTGACCCATGGTCAACAGGACGGGGCTCCTGCCGCCCCTCTTAAAGGGCCGAGGAGACATGGCCACGGAGCTTTTCTGTCTATCGTCGGGTGGAGACGTAAACGTTTCAAGACAGGACACTTTATCGCCTCACTTAATCTCCGAAGTTATAGGGATGTGATCAATCAAAACAGATAGGCAAAAGTTTTCAAGCGAAAACAGCCATCTTGCCCTTGAGCTGTACCATCATTTTTTAAAGGGCTCCCCAGATAAAAGTAAAACAAATGCAATGTGTCAGCATTACATGTGTCACATGTTTTTTGGACTCTCCAAACAATATATTTGAAGCAAAAATAAACTAAACCGGCAATCAAATACACTGCATGGGCCGAACGAACGTTGCGTTTGTCTGACCCCGGAAACTCCTGGATACAGATTCGAATTGAATAGGGGGCGCTATAAATTCTCAATATCGTCTCCAGACGACCAACTGCACCAGAACTAAAGCAGCTAGTTCCTCCTGCCTAGACAGGAGAAAGGCCTTGGAAGAATGACGACGATCACTACTTCCTCCTGTGGTGTTTACACAACCAGACGTCTACTGCTCTGCCATAATTATGCCAGTGGTGGAGAATCAAAGGTAAACTGGGCATTACTTTTGATACACACAGACAGGCGCCCGTACCTCTTCACAAACACATACTTTCCTGTCCCATCCATGCTTGTGAGTTCATAAAGTCCCTCAGAAACCCATTTCACTTTATACTGCGCCTTTGATCTTGTCTCAAAAAGCACTGCTTGCTATAATTGCGTGCTAAATGTCACATGATAAAATACAACCAGGGAATTAATTACACCTGAAAGTAGCAGACGCGTGGTGTGCTGACATACAATGTTAGTGATGTGTATGCTTATATCACTCCCCACATAATCATCATCAATTAATTTGAACAATGATACAAATCATGCTTCATGTCCCCTGAAGGCAAGTCAATATGCTGTATATCAACGATTCCTGTTGAATGTCATGAACAGTGGGCCATGCTCTTTCCGTCTTTCCGCTTCCCGTCCCAGGGCCCCTGCCTGCAGTGTAGTGAGAGGAGCAAGGGTGGACTTGGGACTGGAGCGGTGCTCTCTCTGCTGTGCTGTGCTGGTTAATTATGGGTCCTGGGTCGGGAACTGTAGCTCTGCTCTGCTGGCCTGGCTGGGTGGGTGTTGGAGCCAGTGGGTCTGGCACAGGGAGGTCTGGCCACAGACCCCAGCGGTGACGGCATGAAGTCTGGGACGAGTCAGAACACCAGCTCAGAGGGTTTGGAGCATTCCTTGCATTCCCCTCCCTCCCTCCTTCCTCCTCCCTCTTCCCTACCACGGCTGCCTGCCTCCTCTCTAGGTTAGATCCTCCACTGTAGAAGGAAAAAAGAGAGAGAGCAGGGGCTTCCGTGCATGCGTGTGTAAGAGAGAGAGAGGGTGTGTGTGTGTGTGTGCGTATGTGTGTCCACATGCATGTGTTTGGGTAGTGGACATGCTGAAAGTCTCAGGTGCAGGACAGTATCTGTCCAGCCCAATCAAACAATACTAGATCCCTGGTTGATGCGCAAGCAGTCTGCCTGCCAAGGCATCTCTCAGGGCTTGTGTTTGTTAATGTGTAGGACAGCTGAGTGGTTGCAGAAAGGAAAAGAAGCACTAAATATTTCCTAGGACAAGCATCCCATGTCTTCTGATGACTGTTCCTATGGAGATATACACGTGTCATTGGATTCAGCCTATAGTAATGGTAATGGTAAATTCAACCAAGGAACGTTAGGCATGTGAAGACAATGTGGGATATGTTGACATGAGGTGTCTTGATATGTTGTGTGTGTTTCGGAGACGACATGCTGCAAGTACAGAGAGGTGTGTGGGCTGTGGGGAACCAGAGGCGTGGTTACGGTCGAGATAGTAAAAACACAGATCAAAGCAGGTAGTACGTCAAATGGCTCCAGTGTGTACGCAGTCCGGAGTCGTCTTTGCAAGCCTCCTAACTCTATCCCCATGACAAAACAATAAAGCATTTACCACCGTTGCGATGGAGACTAAAACATGGAACACACATTTGCATGTTAGCTTGAAAGAGTTTGCTGTTGTTGGAAGGCTTGTAGCTTGTAGCATGTTAGCATGGAAGAGTTGAATAACCTTTGCTGATGTTGGAAGGCTAGTAGCTTGTAGCATGTTAGCATGCTAGCATGAATAACCTTTGCTATTGTTGGAAGGCTTGTAGCTTGTAGCATGTTAGTGGGACCTTTTAGTTGTCCACCACTGTGGGGAAGTAATGAAAGGGTTAAATGACCTGCTATCCCTTTAAAAGGCAACTGCAGTCAGAAACGTTAAGAAACTACTATGGAGCCTACATCAGGTGGTTGTTTCGGTGTCCATTGTTTGAAAGTGTCCTCATGGTCAGCTTTTCAAATAAGTAAGGATATTGAAATAGTTTGTTTGAATATATGATAACGCTTTACATTACATTTACCCTTATTATTAGGATTTAACTAAACAGTAATAAATGTAGTAACAACATAGTAATACCATAGTAGTTACATAGGTATTGCTACTTAATGCCATGCTAATAGGTTTTAGCAGTATTTGTTACTACACAATTGGAACAAGGACTGTAAATACACATCCACTTGCTGAAGGTTATTCCACCCGTGCAATTACTAATCATATTACACATTTTCTTGTTCCGTTATATAACTACTGTTCGCAATTGCACGTTTGAACGTCACCTGTGATTTAACATGTTAAGAATTCGGACCAAAATATGACCTTGTTACATGTTGCTACACAGTGCTGCCACCATCAAATCCACAGGTAATGCCAGGGTCCAATAGGTTTATTTCTGTGTTATAAACCGGCTCTAAGGTTATACAGAATCAAAAGTTAACTTATTGAAATAAGAAGTGGTTAATGACAGGGTGTGTCTTGTTACAATTGTTGTCAACAGGTCCTAGCTTATTTAAATCCTGAAATAAAGATGCTATCAACACTGGTATTACCTGTGTATTTGATGGTAGTGGAATGGTAATTCACCGGTGAATTTCCAACGTTTAATCACAAAACAGTAGATGCATAGTAGTGGAACAAGAAACGGTGAAATAACGTTAGCATTTAAACTTGGGGAATAACCTTCAGCAAGGGATGTGTAATTACACAGTCCTTGTTCCAATTGTGTAATAACTGATACCTGCGTAACCCTATTACCACGTCATTACATAGCAATACCTATGTAACTACTAGGTTGTTACTATGGTGTTACTACAGTTATTACTGTGTAGTTACACAGTAATAAGGAGCAACACCGTTCGGCGTTACTTTTAAATATATTAACCATGTTCAATGTTATTACCTCACATGAGCGAGTTGAACAATCTTTGCTGTTGCCGGAAGGCTTGTAGCGTGTAGAATATGAGCATGTTAGCATAAAAGTGTTGAGCGAACTTTGCTGTTTATGGAAGGTTAGTCGCTTGTACCATGTTGGCATGTTGGCTTGAAAGAGTTCAACAACCTTTGCTGTTGTTGCATGTCTGTTTTGCTTGCTTGTTGAAAGGAGTGTATCATGTAAGGATATTAGCATAAAATATGCCATTATATGGTCCTCTGTAGCTCAGTTGGTAAAGCATTGTGCTTGCAACATCAGGACAGTGGGTTAGATTCCCGGGACCACCCAGGCGTAAAATGTACGCACACATTACTTTAAGTCGCTTTGGATAAAATCGTCTGCTAAATGGAATACTATTATATTATAAACAGTTTAACTACCTTTGCTGTTGGGTATTCAACTTGCTTTCTTGTTGGAGGTCTTCCATCTTCATTTAGCCATTCTTAACCTAATGTCAATACTCAAAGAGCTGAAGACCTTCAGTAATTTACTGCATATATAGACACATGCTATTGTTATATTATATTTAAAGCTAAACTGTTTCAGGATATAGGTAGAACCTGGCATGAAATAGGCCCCGAGGTGGGGAGAGCACACAAACGTTATTTTGACAAAGCTGGGAGAAGTGGGTATATACACTGAGTGTATAAAACATTAGCATTACCACTATACCCGTTCAAAGGCACTTCAATCTTTTGTCTTGCCCATTCACCCTCTGAATGGCACACATACACAATCCATGTCTCAATTGTCTCAAGGCTTAAAAACCTTCTTTAACCTTCTTTAACCTGTCTCCTCCCCTTCATCTACGCTGATTGAAGTGACATCAATAATGGATCCTGGCTTTCACCTGGATTCACCTGGTCAGTCTATGTCATGGAAAGAGAAGTTGTTCCTAATATTTTGTACACTCAGTGTATATTGAGCTGTGTGCTGTGGCAATTCCCCAATTACAGATCGTGACTCCCCAGACTCGGAGGTGTGCTGGATTTTTTTTAAGAGAGGCGGGCCTCACACCACATATCCATACACACTACCACACCACACAGTAACCAGGTTTCCATCCAACCTTTTAATATGCGAGTAAAGTACATGTCGGAAAAAAACATTTAATGACAGGCCTGATTGAAACAGAAACGTTTTCGGTAAAGTTTGAAAATGTCGACAAAACAAAACCAGCTAGACACGGTAGGAAAAATGTATTATGCGAGACATGTCGGTGGAAACACTTCTATGCACAAATGTTGATATAATAACCGCCACATCGAAGTAAGTAGGGCTCCCGAGTGGCGCAGCGGTCTAAGGACACTGCATCTCAGTGCAAGAGGTGCCCCTACAGTCCCTGGTTTGATTGCAGGCTGTATCACATCTGGCCGTGATTGGGAGTCCCATAGGGCGGTGGATAATTGGCCCAGCATCGTCCAGGTTTGGCCGGGGTAGGCCGCCATTGTAAATAAGACTTTGTTCTTAACTGACTTGCCTAGTTGAATGAAGGTTACTGGATGTTGCTGGATGGTGTGTGGTCCTCCCACTGAGATTTGTCGGGAAAGAATGCAGTTTATTAGGCTTCAGATTAAATACATTTATGATGAACTTCACAGGGTGGTGAAAGTGCTTTTTTCCAATACATATCAAGTGTCTAATTCTGGTGACCTGATAATCGACGTTTGGCTGCCATTTGACAAAATAATCCCGCACTTTTGTCCATAATAATCTCATCATGTAGGCTGTACGTGGTTCTAGCCAACAGAATGCAGGTCTAGAACGCACCTGCCAATACCGAAGTGCACTATAATGCAATTTTTATGTGAAAAACAAACAGTAGAGTTGAAAATGCGATGGAAACCCATTTAAGTTGTATTTGGGGGGGGGGGGGGTACATGGGGATTTACCCACAAAAGGTCTTTTTATGTGCACTACATCATCATGCACAGCCTTTAATCTTCATCAAGTCAATTTAATGGAAACACATTTCTGGTTGGAAAATACGCATATCGTTTATATGCTGATTTTTGAATATTCGCATGAAAATCTATTGCCAATTGGATGGAAACCTAGCTACTCATACACATCCCAGGGAAAAATAGAGTTTGTGAAAATGTATAGAACAGGGCCAACCAAACTGGGGTCACCAGTGGGCCCTGACCAAAAATAAAATAACCATTTTGTAAAGGGGTGCGTAACTGTCACGACTTCCGCCGAAGTCGGTCCCTCTCCTGGTTCGGGCGGCGTTCGGTGGTCGAAGTCACCGGCCTTCTAGCCATCGCTGATCCACCTTTCATTTTCCATTGGTTTTGTCTTGTCTTTCCTCACACCTGGTTTCAATTCCACCAATTACATGTTGTGTATTTAACCCTCTGTTGCCCCATGTCCTTGTCCGGAATTGTTTCTTGTAGTGCTTGTGTATGTTATGCTGGTGGACACCGGGTTTTGTTTGGCCCATTCATTGATTGTTCTGTTTAGGTGGTTTTTATGTTTATTAAACGACACCGTTGTAAATCAGTTTTCGCTCTCCTGCACCTGACTTCTCTGACGCCAGTACGCACCCCGTTACAGTAACTGGTGGCAGTGAAGTCAGACGCAGGAGAGGAGAACTAGGTAATAGCCGGAGCAGTTTAATTTCAAAACCAACGGCATAAAGAAATAACCAACATGGGTAGAAAACCCGACGCGCACCAGTAAACATGTGCACAAGCACTTACAACAAACAATTCCACACAAAGACATGGGGGGAACAGAGGATTAAATACACAACACTTAATGAGGGGAAATGAGAACTAGGTGTGTAGGAAAACAAGACAAAACAAATGGAAAATGAAAAGTGGATCGACGATGGCTAGAAGACCGGTGACGCCGACCGCCGAACGCCGCCCGAACAAGGAGAGGAACCGACTTCGGCGGAAGTCGTGACAGTACCCCCCCCCCCCCCCCCCTTGCCGCGCGGCTCCAGCAGCGCGCCGACACTGGCCTCGAGGACGACCCGGAGGGCGAGGTGCAGGGCGATCCGGACGGAGACGGTGGAACTCCCGCAGCATTTAAGGGTCCAACACGTCCTCCAACAGAACCCAGCATCTCTCCTCCGGACCGTACCCCTCCCAGTCCACGAGGTACTGAAGGCCCCTCGCCTGACACCTCGAATCCAGTATGGATCGAACGGAGTACGCCGGGGCCTCCTCAATGTCCAGAGGGTGCGGAGGAACCTCCCGCACCTCAGACTCCTGGAGCAGGCCAGCCACCACCGGCTTGAGGAGAGACACATGGAATGAGGGGTTAATACGGTAATCGGGGGGAAGCTGTAACCTGTAACTCACCTCGTTCAGTCTCCTCAGGACTTTAAATGGCCCCACAAACCGCGGACACAGCTTCCGGCAGGGCAGGCGGAGGGGCAGGTTTCGGGTCGAGAGCCAGACCCGGTCTCACTGCGGTGACGGTCTGCGCTGGTTTCTGGTGCAGCACGGCGCTGAAGGTGAACATGAGCGGTGTCCCATGTCTCCTCCGCACGCCGGAACCAGTCGTCCACCGCATGAGCCTCAGTCTGACTCTGATGCCAAGGAGCCAGAACCGGCTGATACACCAGTACGCACTGGAAGGGGGAGAGGTTAGTGGAGGAGTAGCCGAGCGAGTTCTGGGCCATCTCTGCTCAGGGCACAAACACCGCCCACTCCCCCGGGCAGGCCTGGCAATAAGACCTCAGAAAGCTAGCCACATCCTGGTTAACTCTCTCCACCTGCCCGTTACTCTTGGGGTGAAAACCCAAGGTAAGGCTGATCGAGACCCCCAGATGTTCCATGAACGCCCTCCAGACCCTCGAAGTGAACTGGGGACCCCGATCAGACACTATATCCTCAGGCACCCCGTAGTGCCGGAAGACATGCGTAAACAAGGCCTCCACAGTCTGTAGGGCCGTAGGGAGAGCGGGCAAAGGGAGGAGACGTCAGGACTTAGAAAACCGATCCACAACAACCAGGATCGTGGTGTTTCCCTGTGATGGGGGGAAAACGGTCAGGAAATCGATCGACAGGTGCGACCATGGCCGTTGATGAACGGGTAAGGGGTGTAGCTTACCTCTGGGCAGGTGCCTAGGAGCCTTACACTGAGCGCACACTGAGCAAGCGGAAACATAAACCCTCACGTCCTTGGCCAAAGTGGGCCAGTACTTCCCACTCAGACAGCGCACCGTCCGACCGATGTCTGGATGAGCAGAGGAAGGTGAAATGTGGGCCCAATAGATCAGCCGATCACGGACAGCAGACGGAACGTACAGACGCTCAGCGGGACACTGGAGGGGAGCGGGCTCTGCACATAACGCCTGCTCAATGTCCGTGTCCAGCTACCACACTACTGGTGCCACCAGGCACCAAAAACCAAAAAAATGGTTTCAAGACCCTAAAAAGACACTGTTTACCTTTTATTTTTATTAATAAATAATTACTATTTGTTGTAGGGGTGCCCAAAAGTTTGAGCGCCCCTAGTATTAGTATTATGCTCGGTTGTACTAGAAATAGATTATGGCAGAAATATTGCAGTTGTGTCCTAACTATAGGCCTTTAAACAGTTCCAAAACACTATATATACACATTTTCAGAAATGTTGGTGAATTTGCTTTTATTGTTTAAAAAAAGATTTTGTGTTTTTTTTGTGTTTTTTTTTATCATGGCATGGGATCGTTCAATGACAGACATTTGTTTGAAATCTATCAGTTTCATATTAGAGAGACAAATAATGATGTTTTTGTTTTGCAAAACACTATATATCCACCTCACACTCATAAAAATATGTAGTACTGCTAGGTTTTACACATTGAAATGTAATATGTAACAAATAAGTAAATATGTTATATTGAACTGTACAAATGACACATTTGTGACGTCAATATCATATATATTTTTAAATCAATACCATTATTTGAGATATGTAAGGGAAACATGTTTGACATGTTATTTTACATTTTAGTCATTTAGCAGATGCTCTAATCCAGAGCAACTTACAGTTAGTGCATTCATCTTAAGATAGCTCGGTGAGAATCACATATCACAATCAAATATACCGTATACGAACATTCCATTCCAGCTAAACAATGGATATATAGCATTTTTGCAAAAAAACACCTTTTAATACACACAAAATCTATTAATTAAAAATAAGAGAACAGTAATATTTTGCATACACGAAGGTACCCACAAGCAATCATTTCTAGTGAAAAAATCACAAATGTGTATTTATTTTTTTATTTAGCATTTTAGAAATCTTAATTTAAATGTGTCTCACTTGGTTGTGTTGTGTATGCTATGAAGAATATTCCTTGTGTAGACATTATTACGTTGGCATTCAAGTTTGTCTTTGTGGATCTACTGTATTGACGTCGGGATATAAACAAGGAGTTTCTACCAAGCTCTTCTTACACAACCTCTGTGAGCCACGTAGAATAGAACAGTGGGAGTTTGTGTTTGTTTCTTGGATGTTCTGTTGAATATGGCGCTGGTCACAGGGGCGAGGTGAGGGGGGAACCGGGGTTTGTGGTTATGTGGGGGTGCCTGGAAGTCAGTCAGGGCGGTGGCTGAACCACCTTCCCTCCACAACCCAACATCCACCCCACCTCCACCCCCAACACACACACGCACAGACACCACCCTCCTCGTTCCCCCAACTACACCCCGCTACACAAAAAAAAACACACACATACACACAAGCGTTCGCACACACACACACACACACACACACACACACACACACACACACACACACACACACACACACACACACACACACACACACACACACACACACACACACACACACACTACACAAGAACACGCATCGTGCGCACACACACACACACACACACACACACACACACACACACACACACACACACACACACACACACACACACACACACACACACACACACACACACTGCTCCATCTCAACTTCTCCTCTCCAGCCAGGACAGTATAATAAAGTAGGGCTTCCGGGAGAGTGTCGTGCCAAGCAACAGGATATACTTGACGGCCTTGTTTACGAGGACTGCGTGTGATGCAATGCCACGTTCAACAGAAAGACTGACGCCACAAGACCAGAATTCATTAAAACACCTCGCTGACAATGTCCAAAAATACACACATCCAATTGGCTAAGGCACACCGCTGAACTAGTAAGCATACTAGTGGCATTATGCGACGCCAGTGAAGTTCACTCGAATTTAGACGTGCAAGACTATATGTAAGACTAGATATTTTTTTTATTATCAATGTATAGACTTGGAAACATAGTACGTCTTTCGAGGTGTGAACTTGCTGTGAGGTTGTTGTTGTAACTGGTCGTCTGACAGATAGCTGGGAATTGAAAGCAAACAAGAAAGGTTGTGTTGATGGGACTCCACATACTTCCCCTGAGGATGAAGAGTCTGGCACAGCCTCTGTGGTGAAAGCCAGTGTTGGCACCGGGACTACTACAGTACTGGTCTTTTGTAATTGCATCCCTTATATTCTTACTGTTTCAACCACGACTGGACTTGTTTCCAGGTATCCGCTCTCACACTGTCGCCATAGCCGCATAACAAATAGTAGCGCTGAACACACCATTCAAGTGGGAAAGCTGTATTCTTCTCCGCCCTCTGTTAAGGTATCAGGGTTCCCGACTGGAAACAATGGCGCATGTACTGTGGGCCTATGAGAACGGTCTCTCTTACTGTGGGTTGTCTTTGTGGTCAGCACAGTCGTGTGCATTGTAATGGACACAATGTGGCTTTGGAAAGACGAATAGCGTAAATGTACAGCAGTCATTCGTTCAGATGCCAGTGTCAATGTCGCAACCACATACACAACTTACAACTCAGTTGGTGGTCAACCTTTACGTTACTTGCTTAATACGTATTCATGTCAGTTCCAGAATAATTGTTTATTTCCTAGACAGGTACTGTGAAGCAATGTTTCCTTTTGAGGCAGACTTGTCACCTGTGACACACATCAACATCACTACAGACAATATTTTCTTAGCCTCTTTTCCTGCTCTCTCTGCACACTTTTGCAGATCAAATGACTGCTGCTGCAGTCACCTGCCAGTGGAACGCTCCTAATCTCTCCTCTATCAGCGGCTCCTCTCCCACAGCAGGCATGGCTGAGGCCGGCCAAACCCCGTGAAGCCCCCGGGGCAGCAGAGCACCACAAAGGGCCTGACTGACTGGTGGCATGACTTCTACTGCTGGAGGTGTGTGTGAATGCGTGGGTGTGTGTTTGTTAGTGTGCCTGTGTGCGCATTCATGTGTGTGCATGCGCGTTCGTTAGGTTCCAAGCAAGTGGTACCACCGACCACCTGACCCGACAAGTCTCGCTTTGCTCTGGGTCGGTCGGCGTGTCTGTCTGATGTCTGCGGTTGAGACAGGGCGTTTTGCAGTGTCTCACCGCGTTCACAAGAAGCCGGCTTGACTGTGGCTGAGAAAGAAAGAAAAGGGATTTGGCATGTGTCAACAGGCATACCTGTTACCTGGGAGATCTACCCTCCAGGCACCTAGTGATTTTCTCATGATTGTCAAGGCCAGACGCAGACGACAGGTCTTGCAAAAGTATACTCCTCAGCAGGACTGGGGTGGCTTAGTATGGCGTCAGCCAGCACCACCACCACATTCCTAGGGGATGCTTTTAGTGTACAGGATAGGTTGGGGGAGGGATGTGTAAGTCACAATGACTGTTTTTGTTGGGCCACTGCGGGATGGTGGTGGCATGGCGGTAAATAGGGATGGTACACATACAGGTGTATGTCTGTGTTTACATGTGTATTTACTGTGTGTGTGTGTGTGTGTGTGTGTGTGTGTGTGTGTGTGTGTGTGAGTGTGTGCGTGTGTGCGTGTGTGCGTGTGTGCGTGTGTGCGTGTGTGCGTGTGTGCGTGCGTGTGTGTGTGTGTGTGTGTGTGTGTGTGTGTGTGTGTTTACGTGTGTGTGATGATTGTGTGTGTTCTCATCCTACCCATGAGAACCGAAGCAGACGTCAGGGGAATAGAATAGAATAGTCAGAGGGCTTAGAACTGGCCCCGAAAACAAACACTTTACTGCGTCTGTTGCCTCGGCTGCTGTGTACCGAAAAACAAGAGCTTTGGTGGAGATACACTGCATGCAATTTCACATCGTTTTTGGCTCCTTTTCTTCATATCGGGTTTATATGCCCTTATTAAGTGTCTTTGTTCTACTCCCTTAGAAGACCATACTTTAACTTATGTTAGTTTAAGGTTTTACTCATGTTGACTTTTCCCCATATAATTCAAAATCCACTTTCTGTCCCATGACACTGTTCTGTTTAAATCTTCTTTTCACTAAGCTATCTTCTTTCAAGTGTGGCTCCCAAGTGACAAGGTGGCCTAAATTCCCAGGTTGGGTACTTTAAGGTATTGTTTATCACGGTCTCCGTGACAGCGCCAAAACAAAAGGAGGGGTTGTGTGTGAAAGTATGGGGGGTCGTAACGCTGAACCTTGGCGTGGCGTGACAAACAATATAATAGCCATGATTACTGTCGGTTGTCTTGAAACAAAACATGAAAGGTTGCTCAAGACAGATGAAGATGGAGCCAGAGAGGTGACGCCTACCTACCTACCACATTTTTACCAGGCTGGCTTTCTGCATAAGCACTTTGTGACATCTGCTGATGTTAAAGCTTTATAAATACATTGGATTGATTGATTGATTGATTGAACAGCCACTGTGTGTCTGACCCTGTCTGCTGCTATTTGTCACTACTGTTATTGGACTCACAGGCTTTACAACAGAGAATACCTATACTCCCTACTATCAAAAGGTGGCAAACAGATAGTCCACAGACGGAAATAGAACTGTGTGCGTGTGTGTGAGTGAGTGTGTGCATGTGTGGTGAGGGAACATAGTCAATTAGCATAAGGTTACAGGCCGCATAGTCATTGGCCTCATAATAGCAGTCATTATCATGTAATTACCAGTTTTTCACTTGTCAGTCATTTACATTAGCCGCCCCAATCTCCCCTTTCCCATTGGTGCAAGTTTGCAATAAACTAATAGATGCATGGTCTAAGGCAGTTCACGTAATTGATGTGCGATGATATGATCATTAAGATAAGCTGATGGTAGCTCCTACACCCTGGGGTGACTACTACTGCTAAAATAGCAGTGTTGAAATAATAGCAGGTTCTTCCAGGACTCACTGCAGATAGCAGAGGAATCTCTAATTGCCCTCAATTATCAACGACGGGAGACCTGCTACAGTTCATTACATTACATTCCACCAGGTTGTACTCAAAGAGAAAGAAAGACAATAAGAGAAGGAAAGACAATAGTTGAACAGTTTTGAACAATTTTTTTTTTTTTTAAATGAAGGAGAGGCGAGAGGGAGAGCGAGAGTGTTAGCTATCCCACCCAAAAAAAAAAACTTTCACTCTCAGTTACTTAGCTAGCCAATGAAGCTAGCTTGTTTAGCCTACTCAAACACCCAGCTCAAACAGAGTTGGATGCTATGTTAGCTAGCTGGCTATGGCTATCCAAAACTGGAACTCTTCCATGTCAAGGTAAGCTTTTGGTTTTATAAATGTATTGCCACTGGGGTGTAACTGATAAACTGCCTTGCTGCTGACTACACTGTACTGGATTGTTGTAGCGGGTTTACTAATGCGTTAGTTCGAGTAGCTATGTTGACTTTAATATGGTGGCAACGATGTAGGCAGTGTGTAGCGGTTAGTGGTTGTGATATGATTTTTTTCTCCTTCTCACAGACAGCTGATGTGTTGTATACTGAAGTCCACAAGCAAAGGGGAAATGTGAGACAAGGAGAGTGCGTATATGCTAGAAGGAATTATACAATGATCAAAGGGATCATGTTGTTTGTATGTGGCTGCTATGAAAGTGAACTGTGTTTGCGTGTGTTCAGGGGTGTATTCATTCCCCCGATTCTGTTGAAAAACGTTTTTTAAACGGAAGCAAACAGATTGAAACGGGGATAAACATATCTGAATTTGTCCAATAGAAACTGTTGGACTAATGATTACACCCTACATCAGCTAGATACAGGCAAGAGTGTGCAAGGCAGTAAAGAATGTGTCAATGTCTGTCACCTTGACTACTAAAGTTTCTCTCGACCTGTTGTAAACATTAATTCATAGGCTAGGTTGCAGCAACATCATGATGGGTAAAGGGGAAAATGTTGTATCATGCAGTAGCCTACACCTATCAGTGTTACATTGAGCTGGGTGAATGGAAAATGAATGACAGTCATTCGCGACCGCCACTGACACCTTTCATTGACAATTTTATATTAAAAGCAAAGGCAAAAGTTTTTAATAGGGCAGATCGGTTAGAATATGTGCTTACACAAATACGGCTGATGCGTGATCAAGCCTCTGAAGGCGTTTCTATGGTCTGAGCGGGTGTGGTGTTTCTAGTGTGACATAGAAGAGGCCTCACTTGCCACACTGCCAATAACTGAAGGGATGGGAACATACTGTACTCTGAGCCTGTCCTTAGATGAACTCTGATTCTTTGAGTTTTTATACAGGGTTCATGTATTTGTAGACAAGCTTGAGTGTTGAATTGGCAAGCCGTTACTTAACATGTTCTCAACTTAACTGGTTCAACCGCAAGCTACCTGGTTAAATCAATTTTGTGACATGGCAATATTGCACACACTCAGGTAGTCACGCATGCGCCCACACACACAGAAGCACACACCTAGGACACACCTATTCCCCTCCGGCGTAGAAGCAGGGAGGGTCAGCACTCAGAGGGCTAATGTTAGTGCTAAGCCTCAGCCTCTCGTGTCAAGAGGCCGTGTCATGTGCCGGGATTAGTCATGCTCCGAGGTGCCACTGGGACGTCCATTATTCATCAGCAGCTCCCCTGTCCTGTCGTGTCGCATCATGTCCCCTGTACTCCGCCAGGAACAACGATTTATGCCCCAGCAACTAGCAGATAGCCTAGCTGCGGGGACTCTAGGAGACACACACACCCGGCTTAACCAAGGAACTGGAGACAAAGTGCACATGGAAGCACATTGGCTAACTGACTCCACTTACTTACTGACACACGCACTTTGCGTGTCTCTTGCCGTGCTATCTATCACCTATGATCACTTCGCATCTATTTACTGGTACTTTGAGATCTGTTGAGTTTGAATTGATATGCCACTAACTCGATGGGCTATAAGATAGACCCATGTCTCTACCATGTAGAGAGAGACACTTAGTTGTGTGGGAGTGACAAAGCAGCATTAGGCCAGAGGTCTTAGAGGGACTAATCGAGAGAGAGAGAGAGAGGTGAAGGGGTTTTTAGTGTTGCTGTGAATTATTGAAGATGATCAGGTTTCCTGTGCTGTCCTCTCCTGCACGCATGAGGGAAGAGAAGGCTTTGCGTTCCTTTTGCACGATGGAAAGAAAGACAACACCAGTAATCCCTGTACACAATTTGTTGGAGGAGCCGCATAGTGGAGAGGCCAGTGTGCGTGTACTTGTGTGTGTGCACGCATGTTTTCCAGCATGATTGTGTGTATTTCCAGCCGAGGGGAAAGCGCTAGGCAGCCTTGCCCACCCAGCTCTCCTGTCTAAATGTTCCTCTCCCAGTATCTCAGGTCTACTCTATGTGTGATGGGCCTCTCTCTCTCTCTCTCTCTCTCTCTCTCTCTCTCTCTCTCTCTCTCTCTCTCTCTCTCCTCTCTCTCTCTCTCTCTCTCTCTCTCTCTCTCTCTCTCTCTCCTCTCTCTCTCTCTCTCTCTCTCTCTCCTCTCTCTCTCTCTCTCTCTCTCTCTCTCTCTCTCTCTCTCTCTCTCTCTCTCTCTCTCTCTCTCTCTCTCTCTCTCTCTCTCTCTCTCTCTCTCTCTCTCTCAGCACTAATTACCTCAATACTGTACAACCCAGCCTTCTCAGGAGAGCCTCTTGTCTCTATTGGATAATAATAGAAAATTATGCACTAAAGGACTTTTGGGGTGAGACACACGCTTTGTTAATGTGTCTCAAATGACTCCTGAGGTGTAATAATACCAAGTTAAGTTCATTGTCAAAATGGCACATTCTGGAGGTAAGGTAAGTGTCTACAGTTGCAGTCAAATATATTGGCACCCTTGCACAATCCACTATGTCTTCTAAAATATATTGCAGTTGAGAAAACGTTTGTTTGATTTAGAACTGCACAGGACCCCCACATTTTTTGAAACTGAAATTGAGATTTTTCATTAAAAAAAAAATATAAAAAATGGCCTGGACAAAATGTAAATTAATTTGGTTGGAGGCAAGTGATTCCTGTTTCCTGTGTACTTTATCTCACGTGTGGTAAGTTGCAGGTCCCTACAGTGTAAAAAAAAAAGGCCATTCAACAAGTTTGAAAAAGAGAAAACAGATCATTGTGCTCTATTGCATTGTAAAGTGCAAGGGTGCCAATATATTTGACCGCAGCTGTATGTGGAGAGGAGAGGTCGAGGATGTCAATGTTACTGTGTGTTTAGGGTATAAGATCAGTCTGTGTGGTATTTTATAGTGGTGTTATATCAGCATTTCAATATTGTACATTGTGTTAGTTGCTTCACTTGAATTTAGTTGAGAGATGGAATTGCAGTATATTAGGGACGGATCAACATTTTCTGGAGGAAAAGGAAAGGTGGATACCTAGTCAGTTGTACAAAGGGGGGGGGGGGGGCTGTCCAACTCAAGATGTCAAAAAACAAAAATGCACCCCCCCTCCCCATAGTTAAAAATTCCGTAGAAGTTAAAAGCTTATTTCCACTGCGGTCTTTTTGAAGAGGGAAGAAGGAATGGGAATGCAACAAGGTTAAGTGACAATAGTAGTGGCAACAGACAATGACAGACACAATTGTTGTTTGATTCATAGCATGAGATAATTAGGACAATTCCCTTTCCTAATAAACAACTATTGACAGGTACATCTCCCTTGTCTCACATACCCTTGATATATAACAAAAAAATCAATACCTAATATACACAAGACAATCACAATACGATAAACAACAGGCACCAAAAGGCAGACCATATGCAATCCCGGGAATTTTCCTTCTCAGCCACATACGTTAATCTTACGACTCACTTTCGAGACATGCTACCATTTAGCTATTTTTCACTGAGAACTTGAAACTACATTATAAGTTTCAAATTCCTAGGAAGACTATTCCAAAGAATGGCAGCTGAGTATAAAAATGTTCTTTCTTTTTTTTCTTTTTTAAATCTTAAAGGAACAACGTCAGTTTCACTCCTTTTAGTGGAATAGTTATGGTCATCCCGGACCAAGTTAAAGTAGTTACAAACAGTTGAAGTCGGAAGTTTACATACACCTTAGCCAAAAACATTTAAACTCAGTTTTTCACAATTCCTGACATTTAATCCAAGTAAAAATTCCCTGTCTTAGGTCAGGTAGGATCATCACTTCATTTCAAGAATGTGAAATGTCGGAATAATTACAGCGAGAATTACTTATTTTAGCTTTTATTTCGTTCATCACATTCCCAGTGGGTCAGAAGTTTACACACACTCAATTCGTATCAGGTAGCCTTCCACAAGCTTCCCACAATATGTTGAGTGAATTTTGGCGCATTCCTCCTTACAGAGCTGCTGTAACTGAGTCAGGTTTGTAGGCCTCCTTGCTCGCACACGCTTTTTCAATTCTGCCCACACATTTTCTATGTGATTGAGGCCAGGGCTTTGAATTGGCCACTCCAATACCTTGACTTTGTTGTCCTTAAGCCATTTTGCTACAACTTTGGAAGTATGCTTGGGGTCATTGTCCATTTGGAAGACCGATTTGCGTCCAAGCTTTAACTTCCTGACTGATGTCTTCAGATGTTGCTTCAATTTATCCACATCATTTTCCTACCTCATGATGCCATCTATTTTGTGAAGGCACCAATTCCTCCTGCAGCAAAGCACCTCCACAACATGATGCTGCCACCCCAGGGCTTCACGGTTGGGATGGTGTTCTTCGCCTTGCAAGCGTCCCCTTTTTTCCTCCAAATGTAACGATGGTCATTATGGCCAAACAGTTCTATTTTTGTTTCATCAGACCAGAGGACATTTCTCCAAAAAGTACGATCTTTGTCCCCATGTGCAGTTGCAAACCGTAGTTTGGCTTTTTTATGGTGGTTTTGGAGCAGTGGCTTCTTCCTTGCTGAGCGGCCATTCAGGTTATGTCAATATAGGACTCGTTTTACTGTGGCTATAGATACTTTTGTACCTGTTTCCTCTAGCATCTTCACAAGGTCCTTTGCTGTTGTTCTGGGATTGATTTGCACTTTTCGCACCAAAGTATGTTCATCTCTAGGAAACAGAACGCGTCTCCTCCTGAGTGGTATGACGGCTGCGTGGTCCCATGGTGTTTATACTTGCATACTATTGTTTGTACAGATGAACGTGGTATCTTCAGGCATTTGAAAATTGCTCCCAAGGATGAACCAGACATGTGGAGGTCTGTAATTATTTTTTCTGAGGTCTTGGCTGATTTCTTTTGATTTTCCCATGATGTCAAGCAAAGAGGCACTGAGTTTGAAGGTAGGCTTTGAAATACATCCACAGGTACACCTCCAATGGACTCAAATGATGTCAATTAGCATATCAGAAGCTTCTAAAGCCATGACATAATTTTCTGGAATTTTCCAAGCTGTTTAGGGCACAGTCAACTTAGTGTATGTAAACTTCTGACCCACTGGAATTGTGATACAGTGAATTATAAGTGAAATAATCTGTCTGTAAACAATTGCTGGAAAAATTCCTTGTGTCATGCACAAAGTAGATGTCCTAATCGACTTGCCAAAACTATAGTTTGTCAACAAGAAATTTGTTGAGTGGTTGAAAAACGAGTTTTAATGACTCCAACCTTAGTGTATGTAAACTTCCGACTTCAACTGTAGGTACCTGGGGACCGTACTGTGGACAATCTTATGTACAAGAGAACGTTTAAATCTGAGAGACTCTCTTCTCCACTTTGAGCCATCTATGGCTTTCAAAGTGGGAATGGTTAAGATGGGTAAGTGCTGAAAGTTTAATAATAATCGTGATTCATTTGCTCTGAGAAGTCTGCAATTTATTTTCTATTATCTTGGGGGCACTATTGTACCAGGAAGAGCATGCATAGTCAAAGTGGCACTGAACAAGAGCCCCTGCCAATGACCCCATTGCATTCTTATCCAGATATTTGGAGGTTTTTGCCAGAACCCCCATTTTATTGTTCACTTTGGAGATAACCATCTGACAGGGGAGAGCATGGCACAAAAGGTTATCTAGCAGACATCCAAGATAATTAACATAGTGTTTCGCTGTGGCTACTATGTCACCTACAGTACTACCACCTTAAAATCAAGGGATCTCCTCAGTTTCACTTTGGACCTGAACAAGATGGACTCTGTTTTTCCAAGGTGAAGAGACAGCTTATTGTCATATAGCCATTTACTGACATTCAGAAGTTCAGCACTGAGGGGTTTCTCAACCACATTTTTGTCTTTGTGGGAAACCAACAGTGCAGAATCATCTGCATAGAGGAAAAGGTCAGATGTACAGGCAGATTTCAGATCATTTATATTCAATAGAAAAAAAGTGGACGCAGCACACTCCCTTGAGGTGCCCCACAGCTCAAGATTTTGGGTTTAGACAGGGTCCCATCCACATCCACCATCAGTTTACTTCCTTGCAGATACGAGCTAACCCATTTTACGGCTAAGTGGTTAAAGCCCATGGCTCTCAGTTTGATTAACAGAATCTCATGATCCACTGTATCAAACACCTTTTGGAGATCTAACATAACCATGCCACACAATTTCCCTCCATCTACTTCCTTTCTTATGTGGTCAGTTAGATATAGTAGGCAAGTGTCGGTGGAATCTGATTTTCGAAATCCAGATTGGAGCTCATATAATAGGTTATGTAAGGAAATACAACTATCAATCTGCTCAAACATAACATTTTCCACGACCTTTGATAAAACACACAGGATTGAGACAGGCCGATAGTTTCCATGATCTAACTTATTCCCTTTTTTATATAAAGGAATGACCCATGCAAGTTTTAGTCCACTGGGAAAACACCCTGGTCCAACAGATTTACTTACCATGTGAGTTACACATGGGGTGATAACTACCGCAGCATCCCTTAGAAATGTGGCACGAATGTTGTCAAGACCAGTTGCCTTGGAATGGTCAAGTTCTTTATGCTTCTTCAGCACAGTTGACTCAGACACCTCTTCAAATGAAAAGGCATCTTACTTGAATCCCCTGCTGTGAGTAAAACTGTTGGACATGACTCTCCCCATGGCAACCTGATTGACAAGGTCATTTGCTAACGAATGTATTGGCTATAGTTGTAAAATAGTTATTCAGACTGTCTGTAACCATGGTATTGTCTGATGTAACCTTTCCTCCAATGTCCAAGGTAAGATTTCGAGCTTTGGTCTTTAATCTGCTACTGTTACCTAGCAGCTTCAGACACTTCCATAATTTACTCAGATTGTTCCTATGTTCAACTATTTTGTCTTTAAAATAATCTTTCTTGGCCTTTTGTATCATCCTGTTGACCTCATTTCGTAATTCTAAGTCTATAAATATATAATCTGCTCTGGATTTCCTGAACTCCAGAAAGCGTTCATTTCTACGCTTAATTGCCTTTAAAATGTTATAGTTTATCCATGGTTCTGTACTTTGCTTAATTAAAAAAAAAATCTGCAGCCTGCTTATCTACAGCATCTAAAAACAATGATTTAATATTGCCCCAGGCATTTTCCACCTCATTGCATTTCAATACAGCAGACCAGTCCAATTTGCTCAAACAATTAACAAAAATATCTGCACTATAATTCTTCATAGACCCATTTTTTTTATTGAGATATGACAGTTAAAAACTGTTTTCTGAACCTTCCTACTACAGAAATCATGGTATGAGCCCATAGTGTATCTATCCGACACCAACACAAGGTAAGGGATTGTTTGGGTAGAAGGACAGACCCTGGTGGGCGCATTAATCAACTGGTATAAGGCAAACAGATTACAAAAATTCTTAAGAGCTTTAAAAGTAGCATGGCCCTTTTTGAGCATATGTGTGTTAAAATCACCAGTAACAATAACCTCTGATTGACCAAAATCTGCACAGTTGGAGCAAGTCTCCTCCAACAATTCATAAAACGTGTACTGGTCTGGTGGTCTGTAGCAGGTTACAACTATAATGGGTTTGCATTTTGGTATTAAAATGTCCAACCACACAGCTTCAATCTCGTCATGGCTTAAATGTGATCCATAGTTGAACCCAACATCTGATCTTACATAAGTACAAACTCCGCCGCCTTTTCGATTGCGGTCTCTTCTAATTACTGCATCATTTACAACTTCAATCTCAGAGTTTTTTTCATCCAACCATCTAACCATGTTTTGGTAAAGCAAAGCACACCCACCTTACAGCTTCTGGAGAGTAGGTACATTTCCTCAATCTTGGGAAGAAGTCTTCTAACGTTGAGATGAAGGATGTACAGTCCTCTCGTAGAAAACACATTTTCTAAAGTCAAGTTCTCCTCATCTTGAGATGAGTGTTGACTTCATGCAGTCCAACTCGAGCAGTGAAGCTCCATCCAGGGTTCGCGCTGGTGTCAGACCAGGGGTTTGCCTTTCTGATCCCCTGCCCCTGCCTCTATCCCCGGGCCGCTCCACGTCCATTCGGCACAACTGAGTGTCTCGACTGGGGCCTCCTTCGGCATCCTCTCCTGGTTTCCCCACCTCGCTCGTACTGTAGATTGAAGCAGGCGGATTAAGTTGGTTGTCATGATCAAGGTCTATTTATTATGTATACTCGAAAGAGAGGGTCGTTGCTCTGTCCCTTCTGACCGTCTCTATTATAGCATGCCACTGCTCCTATGGATTTATCGCTAGAAAACGGGCCGGGGCTCTGATGAACATCTCCAGGCAGTAACAGGCATAGAGTAATTATGAGGTTTCCACCATCTATTTGGTATTTACCCCCGACCTTAATCGCCCTTTTGAAGGGACTATGCCAGCTAGAATATACAAACATGTTAAATAGGGTGTATTTCCCGTGGCCAAAATGCTTAGTGCCAATCTGGTCTTTGAGCCTGATCTTCTGATTAAAACCGCATACTTTGTCAAATGAACATCGACTTGATGTGCGAAAAGGGCCAGTATCTATAAACGTTAATATAAAACCGTAAATTAAAAACGCTGACAACATGCCAAACTTTCCAGCTGCCATTTTGTTATTCAAGTAAAAAAAAGACACATCTCAACATCAACTGTTCAGAGGAGACTGCATGAATCAGGCCTTAATGGTCAAATTGCTACAATGAAACGAATGCTAAATGACACCAAAAAGAAGAAGAGACTTGATTGGGCCAAGAAACACGAGCAATGGACATAAGACCGGTGGGAATCTGTCCAAATTTGAGATTTTTGGTTCCAAACGCTGTGTCTTTGTGAGACGCAGAGTAGGTGAATGGATGATCTCTGCATGTGTGGTTCCCACCGTGAAGCATGAAGGAGGAGGTGTGTTGGTGTGGGGGTGCTTTGCTGGTGACACTGTCTGGGATTATTTAGAATTCAAGGCACACTTAACCAGTATGGCTACCACAGCATTCTGCAGCGATACCCCATCCCATCTGGTTTGCGCTTAGTGGGACTATAATTTATTTTTCTACAGGATAATGACCCAAAACACTCCTCTAGGTTGTGTAAGGGCTATTTGACCAAGGAGAGTGATGGAGTGCTGCATCAGATGACCTGGCCTCCACAATCACCCGACCTCAACTGCATTGAGATGGTTTGTGCTCAGCATGTGTGGGAACTCCTTCAAGACTGTTGCAAAAGCATTCCAGGTGAAGCTGGCTGAGAGACTGCCAAGAGTGTGCCAAGCTGTCATCAAGGCAAAGGGTTTCTACTTGAAGAATCTCAAATATAAAATATATTTTGGTTTGTTTAACACTTTTTTGGTTACTACATGATTCCATATGTGTTATTTCATAGTGTTGATGTCTTCACTATTATTCTACAATGTAGAAAATGGTAAAATGAAAGAAAAACCCTTGAATGAGTCGGTGTGTCTAAACTTTTGACTTGTACAAAAAAAGCTTCATAATAGCCACACCAGAACTAACCTTCACAAACGTTTCTAAAGTTTACTAGGGTAATATCAAAGGAAGTGAAGTCATTGTTTGTAGGGAACATATGAGCAGAAGAGCGAATGTAAACCATGAAAAAACACAATAAACCTCCTCTGTGCACCCCCAAAAAACACACAACCCTCACAAAAGCTAAAAAAAAACTTTCACAACTGTCAAGGCTGTGGGTAACTGGTGAAAGGAGTCAGGCGCAGGAGAGCTGAGATGCGTGGACAAGGTATTTAATACAAGAAAACACCTGTATAAACACAATACTATGGTGCTGGACAAATACCGGTACCATGAAATAAACGGGCGTAAATAACAAAACCCGTCAACAATATACCAGGAGTCAGATACTGCCTTACAATAAAATAAACACGCACACAAACATGGGGGAAACCAGAGGGTTAAATAATGAACATGTAATGGGGGAATTGAAACCAGGTGTGTAAAAAACAAAGACAAAACAAATGGAAAATGAAAAGTGGATCGGTGATGGCTAGAAGGCCGGTGACGTTGACCGCCGAACGCCTGTAACGGCTGTCTAATTCCTCCTCCTCCTCAGACGAGGACAAGGAGTAAGGGTCGGACCAAAACGCAGCATTGTATGCAGACATAACGAAAATGTATTTAAACAAGACGAAACACGAAGAACACTTGAAATGATTACAAAATAACAAACGACGTAGACAGACCTGAACTTGAGAATTTACAATATAACACGAAGAACAGGAACAGACTAACCAAACGAACGAACACGAAACAGTCCCGTGTGGTGCGACAGACACGGAAGACAATCACCCACAAACAAACAGTGAGAACAGCCTACCTTAATATGGTTCTCAATCAGAGGAAACGTCAAACACCTGCCTCTAATTGAGAACCATATCAGGCAACACATTTAACCCAACATAGAAACACATAACATAGAATGCCCACCCCAACTCACGCCCTGACCAACTAAACACATACAAAAACAATGGAAAACAGGTCAGGAACGTGACAGAACCCCCCCCCCCCCCCCCTCAAGGTGCGAACTCCGGGCGCACAACCAAAGTCTAGGGGAGGGTCTGGGTGGGCATCTGTCCACGGTGGCGGCTCCGGCTTCGGACGTGGTCCCCACCCCACCATAGTCAATCCCCGCTTCTGTAGCCTCCTCCAAATGGCCACCCTCCAAATTAACCCCACCGGATTAAGGGGCAGCTCCGGACTGAGTGGCAGCTCCGGACTGAGTGCAGCACCGGACTGAGGGGCAGCACCGGACTGGCTGGCGGATCCTGGCTGGCTGACGGCTCTGGCGGATCCTGGCTGGCTGACGGCTTGGCTGCTCATGGCTGGCTGGCGGCTCTGGCTGCTCATGACTGGCTGGCGGCTCTGGCTGCTCATGGCTGGCTGGCGGCTCTGGCTGCTCATGGCTGGCTGGCGGCTCTGGCTGCTCATGGCTGGCTGGCGGTTCTGGCTGCTCATGGCTGGCGGAAGGCTCTGGCTGCTCATGTCTGGCGGAAGGCTCTGGCTGCTCATGTCTGGCGGAAGGCTCTGGCTGCTCCTGTCTGGCGGAAGGCTCTGGCTGCTCCTGTCTGGAGGACGGCTCTGAAGGCTCAGGACAGACGGGCGGCTTTGAAGGCTCAGTACAGACGTGCGGCTTTGCAGGCTCAGTACAGACGGGCGGCTTTGACGGCGTTGGGCAGACGGGCAGTTCAGGCGCCGCTGGGCAGATGGCAGACTCTGGCCGGCTGAGGCGCACTGTAGGCCTGGTGCGTGGTGTCGGAACTGGAGGTACCGGGCTTAGGACACGCACCTTCAGGCTAGTGCGGGGAGCAGCAACAGGACGCACAGGACTCTGGAGGCGCACAGGAGGCTTGGTGCGTGGTGTAGGCACTGGTGGTAATGAGCTGGAGACATGCACCATAGGGCTTGTGCGTGGAGGAGGAACAGGGCTCTGGAGACGCACAGGAGGCTTGGTGCGTGGTGCCGGTACTGGTGGTAATGGGCTGGAGACACGCACCATAGGGCTAGTGCGTGGAGGAGGAACAGGGCTCTGGAGACGCACAGGAAGCCTGGTGCGTGGTGTAAGCACTGGTGGTACTGGGCTGGGGCGGGGAGGTGGCGCCGGATATACCGGACCATGCAGGCGTACTGGCTCCCTTGAGCACTGAGCCTGCCCAACCTTACCTGGTTGTATGCTCCCCGTAGCCCGACCAGTGCGGGGAGGTGGAATAACCCGCACTGGGCTATGTAGGCGAACCGGGGACACCATGCGTAAGGCTGGTGCCATGTATGCCGGCCCGAGGAGACGCACTGGTGGCCAGATGCGTTGGGCCGGCTTCATGACATCCGGCTCAATACTCAATCTAGCCCTGCCAGTGCGGGGAGGTGGAATAACCCGCACCGGGCTAAGCACACGTACAGGAGACACCGTGCGCTCTACCGCATAACACGGTGTCTGCCCGTACTCTCGCTCTCCACGGTAAGATCGGGAAGTTGGCGCAGGTCTCCTACCTGACTTCGCCACACTATCCTTTACCCCCCCCCCCCCCCCCCCCAAGAAATTTTTGGGCTTGACTAACAGGCTTCCTACCGCATCGTCGAGCTGCCTCCATTCGCCGGTATCCCTCCTCACACTGTGCCAGAGAATCCCAGGCGGGCTCCGGCACTCTCCTTGGGTCGATCGCCCACCTGTCGATCTCCTCCCACGTAGTGTAGCCCAGATCCTTCTCCTGCTTCCGTGCTGCCTCCTCATACCGCCGCCTCTCGGCTTTAGCTGCCTCCAGCTCTTCACGAGGGCGGCGATATTCTCCAGTTTAAGCCCATGGACCTTTACCGTCCAGTATTTCCTCCCATGTCATGAATCCTGCGATCGCTGTTGCTTTCTCCCACGCCACTTGGTCCTTGGTTGGTGGGTGATTCTGTAACGGCTGTCTAATTCCTCCTCCTCCTCAGACGAGGAGAAGGAGTAAGGGTCGGACCAAAACGCAGCGTTGTATGCAGACATAACGAAAAAAAATTTAAACAAGACGAAACACGAAGAACACTTGAAATGATTACAAAATAACAAACGACATAGACAGACCTGAACTTGAGAATTTACAATATAACACGAAGAACAGGAACAGACTAACCAAACGAACGAACACGAAACAGTCCCATGTGGTGCGACAGACACGGAAGACAATCACCCACAAACAAACAGGGAGAACAGACTACCTTAATATGGTTCTCAATCAGAGAAAACGTCAAACACCTGCCTCTAATTGAGAACCATATCAGGCAACACATTTAACCCAACATAGAAACACATAACATAGAATGCCCACCCCAACTCACACCCTGACCAACTAAACACATACAAAAACAATGGAAAACAGGTCAGGAACGTGACAACGCCGCTCGAACAAGAAGAGGGACCGAAAGTCGTGACAACAACCCTCCCCTATTTTCGAACACCTCTCCCCCCGGTACATTTCGACCTGTAACTTACTGCCCTTGAAACTGTTTTATGACAATTAATGGTTTTCCCAACCGTTTCCCCGCACAATATACTGTGATTGTGATGTCTCTTGCAGCAACTTTATTTTCATTGTGACTCGTCTAAAACTGAAAGATGTATAGTGTGAAGATTGATTGTTTGAAAGCTGATATCATAGGCTACTAAGGTTTGGCATGATAGTCCCCTACAAATAGAATGGCACCAACTCAGTGTCTGTACCACTCACATAGTGTGTGTCCGACATGGTACAGTTTATTCAAAGACCTCATACTTGGCATGGATTGCTAGCACTTTTGAAATGAAATAGCTAGTTTGTTCAGTGTCTGAATGATTTAGCGGCAAATTAATTGATTAATGAATTCATAGACCTCAGTGGAGGCTCCTCAGATGAAGAAGGGGAGGACTATCCTCCTCAGTGAATTTCATAAAAATGTAAATGGTTAAACATTAAAAAGTGCTCCTTTTTAGATAAAACTATGCTAAATATATTTACATGTCACCAAATAATTGATTAAAACGGTTTTGCAATGAAGGTCTACAGTAGCCTGAACAGCAATCTGTAGGTTAGTACCATGGTGTAGCCGGAGGACAGCTAGAGTGTTTCTCATCCTCCTCTGGGTACATTGACTTCAATACAAAACCTAGGAGGCTCATGGTTTTCATCCCCTTCCATAGACTTACGAAGTAATTATGACAACTTCCAGAGGATGTCCTCCAACCTATCAGAGTTCTTGCAGCATGAACTGACATGTTGTCCACCCAATCAAAGGATCAGAGAGTGAATCTAGTACTTAAAGCATAAGCTCCACCTAGCTAGCACTGCAGTGCAGAAAATGTGATCAGTACTTGACTCAAAGAGAGAGAAATACAATAGTTGAACAGTTTTGAACAAATTAATTTATAAAAAAATGAAGTCGAAGAAAGAGAGGGAGCGAGAGAGAGATAGCTATATTTCGTAATATATTTGTTCACTTTCACTTAGCTAGAGAATGCACCTAGCTAGTGTAGCCTACTCAAACACCTGGCTCAAAAAACAGAGAGGGATGCTATGTTAGCTAGCTGGCTATGGCAATCCAACACTGGAAATCTACCAAGGGAAGCTTTTGGTTCCATATGTTTATTGCCACCAGGGCCTGCCTGTTTAACTGCTTGCTGACTGTACACTGCACTGCATGATTGTAGCGAGTTTACTAACGCGTTAGTTCTAGTAGCTACAACAATGTAGGTAGGCTGTGTGTAGCGGTTATGATATGAAGGTTTGGCTTTGAACGTTTTTTTTTTCTGGTCCCAGATAGCTGATGTAATGTGCACTGAAGTTCACATGCGAAGGGAAAGGCGAGAGGAGGAGAGCGTGTAGATTCGAGAAAGAATTCTACAAAGAGCAAAATGATCATGCTGTTTGTATGTGGCTGCTATGAAAGTGAAGTGTGTTTGTGTACGATCAGGGGTGTATTCATTCCTCTGATTCTGTATATAAACTTTTCTTAAACGGAAGCAAATGAAACGGGGATAAACATACCTGAATTTGTCCAATAGAATCTTTCGTTTGCAGCTATTGGACTAATGACTACACGCCAGATCAGCTAGATGCAGGCAAGGCGGTAATGAATGTGTCACTGTCTGTTAACTTGATTACTCACATTTTTCTATCAACCCTTGCACCTATGTTATAAACTTTCATTCATAGGCTAAGTTGTAGCGATCTCATGATGGGTGTAGGGAAATTTTGAGTATCATGTAGTAGCCTAAACCTTTCGACATTACATTAAGCTGGGTGAATGGAATGTGAATGACAGTCATCCAATATGCTGTAATAGAAATAAGGCCATGCTCATTAAAAACATGTTGTCCACCCTCATTTTAAATGTCGCTGACCGCCACGGATAGACCTGTAGTTGTCACGGCTGTTGAAGGAACTGGACCAAGGTGCAGCGTGGTCAGCGTACATTTTCCTTTATTAAATCAAAATGACGCCGAACAAAGCAACAAACACTACAAAAAACAAACCGTGAAGCTACAGGCTATGTGCCCTAAACAAAAGGTAAACTTCCCACAAAAACAGGTGGAAAAAAGAGCTACCTAACTATGGTTCTCAATCAGAGACAACGATAGACAGCTGCCTCTGATTGAGAACCATACCCGACCAAACACAAAGAAAAAGAAAACAAAGAAATTAAGAAACTAGAATGCCCACCCTAGTCACACCCTGGCCTAACCAAAATAGAGAATAAAAACCTCTCTATGGCCAGAGCGTGACAGTAGTACTGTCAAAATTATATTCCAGTGCAAGAAATCAAAATAATACACATCCATTCATATAAAATGCTATATATGCTATTTTAACCTTGAAGCATTTTTAGGGGTATCCGATTTTATGTTTCGGTCTGTGTTTCCCTTCCCTTTATTACCTTGCGGGGTAGAATAGAAGTGCCTAAGCATTCTCCCTCCAGGGTGCAATGGAAAATCCCATGCTGTCCTTCAGAGTGTGTTTCCCTTCCAGTGAGCTCATCTTGTTAGCCTAACCACAACACAGCAAGGCAGGAGAAAGCAACACTCCCTCAGGCATCAGGCATCAACTCTCCCAGCCATATTTGGTTCGGTGTTTTAACACTAGGAGGGAGTGTTGAGCCAGTTAGGACCTACAGCATGTATGAGATGTACTGTATGATAGATCAGAGTAAAGCAAAGTACAAGGAAAGGAGAAGAATACGGCGATGTGGATGATCTACATATGGAATATAGTATCTAGCGCAAACATAATTGGGCCAACTTAACAGTGAATGCTATCACATCTTCGAACAAAGAAACATAAACAATAACATAAACAATAACTTTCTCTCCGGTTAATCTCAAGGCACTACATACTGGTAGGGGTAGACGCTACGTTTTTACAAAAGAGGAAGCCACTGGGGTCAAAATGTGTTATTTACCCAACAACCACCTGCATTTAAGTGTGTCGTTCTGCCAATTGAGCACATTGAGCACAATTGAGTACAGGACAATAGTAAGTGCCTATTAAGTGCCAAATAAAGTAACAGGGTTGACCGTAACAGGGTTGACCGTAACAGGGTTGACTGTAACAGGGTTGACTATTTCAATTTAAATCAGCCATAAATCCACTTGTGACAGGGGATATGGAAGCTTGTTGTGTGCAGCAGGGAGTGGCAATTGAATGGGAGCTTCACAAAATATATATTTTTTAAATGGTTAAATAATTTCTAGCCTATCTATCTATGGGTGACAGGGTTGACGACCCGCTCAATGCAAAAATAGAGGAACCAGTTCACCTGCTTTAACTCTACGATTTAACTATTAGATGTTCAACGTTTCTTTATATATTTTTTGAAGGAATAGTTTCACCATATTAAAACGAGAGTTCAGTTGACGTAACAGGGTCGACCTTAAAATGAGGGGAAGACGTAAATGAATCACGAATCACCCCAACGAATGAATGATATTCAGAAACGAGTTTGTCAAAGCAACAACATGAATAGGGCTTTACAATGAGAAATACAGAGACATTCTGAGAGGAACCGGGTGCAAATCTTCCCAGCAGTCATACAGACGTAGGGACATGTAAAAATGCATTATCTTGGCACTTTAGCAAGCCTTTATTCATATTAAAAAATCAGATGTATTGAATTCACCATGTGGTCTTTATTAAAAGGGCACTTCCTTTAATATAACAGGCTTTTAAATGTCAATATTTGTGCACAATTTCTTCTTTATACACCAAAGGGAGGCAAAAGGCACTCTTTTGATGGAATGACCCAGGTGTAAAGGCACTCAGGGGAATATAGAATACCCCCACCTCCCCTCGTATCCCCTTACCCCCCATTATAACTGAGTGACCCCATTGTTCCTTATGCGCCCAGTGCCCACAGAGATTAGAGGCATTGTTCCCTGACCAGTGACCAATGCTATGGCCAGGGGACTCACCTGTCTGTCACCATCCCAGGGAACACAAAGCCACATCTCCTCTCTGTCAGTGGTGACGGCGACAGGGGGACACTTTCAAAGGAAGCCTGTTTTGAACGGTCTGATGATCATTGTATGACCCAGTCTGGATTCACTGGTGTTGATGGTTGACATCATCACTTCTCTGATGAGCGACTGTGACTGTCACGCAGATCCTAGTGGTTAGAAGTAGTGTGGGACCGAAGAATAGGGCAACCGTTTGGCATAGCCATTTATAAGTCTAAGTATTTATTTATTTTTATTCAACCTTTATTCAACCAGGTAGGCCAGTTGAGAACATGTTCTCATTTACAACTGCGACCTGGCCAAGACAAAGCAAAGCAGTGCGACACAAACAACACAGAGATACACATGGGGTAAACAAACGTACAGTCAATAACACAATAGAAAAGTCTGTATACAGTGTGTGCAAATGTAGTAAGATTAGGGAGGTAAGGCAACAAATAGGCCATAGTGGTGAAATACAATTTAGCAGTTAACACTGGAGTGATAGATGTGCAGAAGATGAATGTTCAAGTACTGATACTGGGCTGCAAAGGAGAAGAAAAAAGTATGTGGGTGAAGGAGTCAAAAGATACTGATATTGCATGCTTGACACACGTATGCTCATTTACCCGTCTTGTCTACTAAACACATTTGAATTGGAGTCACTTGGTTAATGTCCATTCCTTGTTTTCTCTGAAGTCAGAACCCTCTGAAGTGGACAGTGAACACTTCCCGTAAACTTCTATCAGTCGGCTGCAGCCTGCAGTGGTGACATGCCTTCTCCTTCCATAATAAATGCCCTTTGTTCCACCTGCAGGCTCTTGAGGCCAGGGGTCAACTACACCTGAGGCCGGTTCCCACAGACAAAGGTCCTGTGTGTGTCATGGCACCAGGCCACCAGTTGACTGTCACGTACACCCAGCAGGCAGGTATGCAGAGTGGACAGAGGAACACAAAGAGAGGTCCATTCACACGCTGACACCTCCGCTGAATTCAGACTCCTATTGGGATGAATAATACCATAGAACTGTAGGACAAAGATGGTGGATTAATGAAGATGTCTTACTCAGGCCATCTACTATTAAAAAAAAGGTAGTGGCTACGGATACAGAGTTTTTTCCCTCTTTCCGAAAACCTCTGTCTTAAAGCTAAGAATCCGGATCACGTTTTGCGCATGTGTTATTTTACGCGCACGTTTGTTTTTTCTAACGTAGCTGCTGCTCACACTCTCTGAACAGCTGCAATAAAAACCCTGCTACGATTTGAATGAACATTCCAAAACATATTATGAAGGCTACAATCTGTATATATATATATATATATATATATATATATATATATATATATATATATATATATATATATATATATATATATATATATACATATATATATATATATATATACATATATATATATATATCCAATCTGATGTAATGGATATTGCAGTTGCACAAGCAGGACTCAGTCCCTACACTTTGGAGCAAAAACAATCAGCGTTTTGCGTGATGATGTGTGGTCACTGTTATGGTCGGCTTACCAATTCGATAGCAGCTGGGTCTGGTCTGCTTAGTTCTTTGACTTTATATGAACCAGAAAAAAGGAGTGAGTGAGATTGTCTTGCATTCCTCATCCGTCTCTGAGGAGGATACTGGAACAGCTTTCTGGCGACGTTTGTGCATCATGCAAAAAAATGTTTGTGTTTTCATCGTATAACAATAACTCACAATGTGGAACTTTTGTTTACTATGAACTACTGGGTGGAAGGACACCATTTTAAATGTAGGATAAATCAATATATTCTCAGAAGCACTGCAAAGGTACAGTGTCTCCACACTTTGAATTTCATGTAACAGTATTCAAATCCACTCATCTGTATTCTGTACTAAATGCATTCCCTGTATTTCTTCCAGCAGTTCCCAGCTCCTCTGGCAGCTAGTCAAGGCCGGCAGATGGGAACCTTTAAGTCCACCATCATGTTCCCGTGTGTGAGGAGACGTTGGCCCCTGTAGGAGCAGAGAAGCCGTTGTGCACAGGAGGTGTGTGTGTGTGTGTGTGCGCACGTGCATGTGTGTGTGTGTGAAGGGGGGGCCGCTACCTGTCCAGACATGAGTGGAACAGGTGAGACCCACTGTCCCTGTTGCCTGACAAGGCTTGGAGCCAGAGTCGTTCCCCCCACCCACCTGGCTGCACCCTCCCCTTGGTCTCCCCATTCTGTCCCCCACCCATCCACCATACACACTGCCAACCCTCCTCCACCTGTCGGTACTGTCACCTGGGTTGGGAACCGGCTGGGTCTCTTCCTCCTTCTCTCCCCGACCCCCAAACCTGGCTGAAGCTTGTCTGCAAGTGGGATCTTCCAGCAAGACAATAACCCCAAGCACACATCAAAATCCCACAAAGAAATTGTTAATTGACCACAAAAAATCCACATTTTGTAATGGTTACCTTAGTCTCAGTGGATTGAAGAGGGCAGTCCATACACAGACAGATATCCCTTTCAATGTGTTCTCCAATTTCGTTATGCTAATTCCGTTATGCTTGCAAGGAAAGGTATTGAAAGGTACTAAGAACAAGGGGGGCAATAATTTTGACCCTTATACTTTTGTGATTTAAAAAAATACATATTACTTGTTAAACAAAATGTATTTCTCTGAGCAATTGTACTAGTTTAAACAACGTCTTTTGAATTCTTTTGAGCATTAAATATAGCTCAGTATTTGTATTATTTATTTGTTAGTATTTTTTGCTCATCTTTCTGAAGGGTGCCAATCATTTCGGTCATGACTGTATGGCGGTTATACCCGGCAGTGGTGATGTAATGATGACGGTGTGAGCCACTCCCCTGCTGTTTGGTCTAACTAACTGACAGACCATTGATCTGCAATGTGAATCTGTCACTGGAAGTTACGGAACATGAGGCCATTTTGAACCACACATGCTCATACTTCTACACAATGGGATTTATGTGTGAAATATCCACAGTTGCCACAGCCCTAAAGCTTACCAGTGAACTCTGGCGCTAGCCACCGTTGTAATCCTACATGCACATGGCTTTTTACAGGTTCTCCGGGATTGAAAGAGCTTGCTGCTATTTCCCTCGGGCAGGACATAAACCTTTTGACTTCCTACTGAAAGTCCTTCTCAAGTCACGCAACCTCGTCAGAGCAGGCATGCGGACACACATACGCAGCACATGAGTCAGAGGAGAATGACGTGTAATGTGGTTTCATGTTGTTGTCAGAAACGGATGCACTGTAGTTCAATGTAGGTTCTGTGAGAACGTTGAATTGTATTCTGTCACTTGTATAGATATCGCAGTCTAAATTCACACCGGGGGCTCTAGTCTCTTTTCAATCAAATGTAAAATCCGGAGAGAGAAACAACAACACTCCTCTTTGCACTGCAGGAGTCTGAGTTCTGAACTCCATTGACAGACAATAAAGCCACACCACTTAGTGAAATAAAAAGACCCTTCAAAATGGATATCAACATCAACAGAATGTTATTCCAACTTTGAAATGGCAGAAACTCCCAAATACTAGATGATGAACTAGAGCCACATAAATGACCCTCCCACTGGTATTCACTACTTCACTGCTCCTGTCCAAAGTTTGTGCTGGCTGGGCGGTGTAGTGTGGGCTGGAGCCAGGGAGTAGAGGAGCTGCACACACACACAAGCAGCCAGCCCCAGTCAAACTGACAGGCTGGGAACACGCTGCAGGGCATTGCTGACTGACTGATAGGAGAGACGTTAACCTTTTCAACACCGCTACGGTGACACACACACTTACGCGGTACATACTCACACATTATGCACAAACACACGCAAGCATGGAGGCCCACGCAAGCGCCTGCACACACACACACACACATGCACACACACACACACTCACACACTTTTACCTATTGCAAAACCCTTCCGACCTATGTACAAATATAGATGTTAACGTCCGTCTCGAGATAGTCTTGTGCAAGTCATCACAAAAGACAGATATTATTGGGAACTTTTAGCTCAATAGTTCACAGCCCTAATAGGCCAATGTAAATGTTCTCATGAAAACAAACCCATCCAAAATAATTCACGTCAATCCCATGGAGACAAAAGCTGGTTCCTTCAGCGCTCATCGTCCATCCAGCCACGGGCACACAACAGGCCTGCCATGTGCCAACCGCCAGCGGCAGCCTGTGTGGTATGGGCGTTGCACTGGTGATAGGCGCCGTTTGTTGTTCCTGGTATAGAGTCAACATGGAGTGAACGTGTCATGTCAGCCTTGTATTCGTCTATGGCGTTTAGCTGGCGCAGTGATAACAGGGAAGAAACAGTGACTGTGTCTCGGGGTCTTGGGCATGCTCTGTTCATTTAACCCCAAAAGACCTTGGCTCTAGCCCCCATATCATCTGCCAGGTGTGGGGTAGTCTCCCAGACCGGTTCCTACCCTGCGTAAGTGCTCTCATATGCTTTGGGCGAGGGAGGGAGAAGGGATAGTGCCTTGGAAATCCTAAACGGGGCACCGTGTGTGTGTGTGTGTGTGTGTGTGTGTGTGTGTGTGTGTGTGTGTGTGTGTGTGTGTGTGTGTGTGTGTGTGTGTGTGTGTGTGTGTGTGTGTGTGTGTGTGTGTGTGTGTGTATATTCTTGGTGGGGGTCGGCTGAAAACTCCAATCCTTTGTGAGGCTACAAGCCAGCCATGGGTAGGAAACAGACCCATAGAGCCAGATAGATGTGCATTAATGTAAACTCATTGCAAGCTGGTTTACTGTAAGTAATTGCTCTCCTTGTCAGGCAAAGAAAGCTTGTTTGGACATACTACACATGCAATTCATCATAAACTGTATGCATGTGCACTATAATCACAATAAAACCGGAATTAAATCTCACAACAAGCCCTACGCCAGATAAAGAAAACCACCACAGCACTATTTAGATATAACCATACGTCCTGTCATTGGAGGGGATCCCACTAAGCCTTAAGTCGAGTTCCCCCCTTATCATCCTCATAGTAGGGCAGTATTGTGAGATTATAAGATGGCCGCCCCTCCTCCTTCCTCTCCCCTGTGTCACAGTGCTGTAGTTCATGTACAGTGTTCAGGAAGTGATTAACAGTAAGAGATCAAAGGCGGTGGAAAGGATAAACATTCCTCCCTCCCTCCGTCTATCCCTGGGACTGGGTCGGCCTCCTCCAGGCTACAGAAGCCCTCCCTCCCTCTCGCCCTCCCTCTCTTCCTCTACTTCCTCCTTTTACAGTACTTACACCACAGCAACACATTGTCCCCACATGAGGCACGACCGACCGATGGGCCCGGACAATTCATTGTGTGTGTATGTGTGTTGGGGGATGTGTGTGTGTGTGCGTGTGTATTGGTATTTTGGTATTTTATTAGGATCCCCATTAGCTGTTGCGAAAGCCGCAGCTACTCCTCCGGGATCCACACAGAACATGAAACATCACATAATACAGAACCTTAATAGAGAACAGCCCAAGGACAGAACTACACATAGCCTACATATCAATACAAACACACAAAATATCTAGATCAAATAGGGGAGAGGCGTTGTGCGGTGATGTGTTGCTTTAATCTGTTCTTTGAAACCAGGTTTGCCATTCATTTGAGCAATATGAGATGGAAAGTAGATCCATATAACACTGTATGCTTACTGGAATTTGTTCTGGATTTAGGGACTATGAAAAGACCCCTGGTGGCATGTCTGGTGGGATAAGTGTACTATGTCAGAGTTGTGTGTCATTTTACTATGGAAACAGTTAGGAATTTTCAACACATTCATGTTTCTTATAAAAAGAAGAAGTGATGCAGTCAGTCTCTCCTCAACTCTTAGCCAAGAGAGACTGGCATGCGTAGTATTTATATTAGCCCTCTGATTACAATGACGTGCAACACGTGCCGCTCTGTAATTGGCCAGCTGCATCTTAACTAGGTCTTTCTTAGCGGCAGTTTACCACATGGCTGGACAATAATCAAGAGAAGACAAAACTAGAGCCTGCAGGACATGCTTTGTGGAGTGTGGTGTCAAAAAAGCAGAACATCTCTTTATTACGGATAGACCTCTCCCATCTTTACAACCATTGAATCTATGTTTTGACCATGACAGTTCACAATCTAAGGTAACACCAAGTAATTTAGTCTCCTCGGCTTGTTCAACAGCCACTCCATTAATTACCAGATTCAGCTGAGCTCTAGAACTTAGGGAATGATTTGTGTGCGTGTGCATGCACCTGTGGTCGGTTAGTGGAGTCAAAAATGTATGGGATGGCATCAGGAGTCAATACTTGACACATTAGGCGTGGACTGTACAGTGGATTTGTGGGGTGGAGGAACCCAACGCTAATGTCAGCTTTCATGGTTGACAGTATATGCATCAGACATCAATCCATCAGTTTGCCTGGGAACTATACATTATTTGACTATGTGTTATAGTGTGTTGATGTCAGTAGGTTTCAAAGTACCTGGCAAATGCTAATTTCACACATGCTGCACTGGTTGGTGGTGCAGCACCCAGCTGGTGGGCTAACTGACTCTTACTGGGAGTCTATTATCTGTCCAGCTGCAGGTGTCGAGGAGGGGAGAGGAAATTCAGGAAGGGAACTCTCTCGTCTCTAGCCCACTGACGTCTAACCAGCTGAATGCAAATTCCAAAACCATTTCCACATTGTACAGAGTAGGTGTGTGTGTGTGTGGCTGTGATTGTCTGTGTGTGTGTGCAGGGCCGGTTCCAGGCATAAGTGACATAAGCGGTCACTTAGGGCTCCTAGCCGCTCTGGGGCCCCCGACCAAAAAATAAACTTAGCCCGTCGACTTTTTTGTCGATTTTTCGAACGTGTGCATAGAAAATAGATGCGACAATTGCATCCTATGTAGCGTTTCCATTTAACTGTATTGTGTTTATGAAAACAGCTGGACGTAATGACATCACACCAACCTCCCAAAAAACATATGCTCAAAAACCTAGTGCCGAATAAAATGAAGTGGTTGAAGTTTTAACATGACCCATTTAGGCAAATTGCGCATAAATGTTTTTTGCAGACAGCTAGCATGCCTTACCAGTTAGCTGTTTCATGTCTCAGGTAGCCCGGGAAAGCCCGCATGTATAGAATGCATGAATTTACTAATATTTTGTCATATTGTGATCATTCTCATTTGCCAACATATCGCCATGGCACGTGCCATGGCAAGTGAAACTTGCATTCCTGTAGATCTGAAGTAATTGGACGGTGAAACTTGCATCCAGCCAACCTGAAAAACATGGCAAAGCAATTCAGCTATTCTTGAAAGTTGGGACAATCCTTTATCCTGCAAAGAAACATACATTTTTATGGTTGAAAAAGTTGATTTCGCAAACAGTACGCTTTTAAATTAAATGTGGATTGGAGCTTATACTTACTTGATGACATCACGTGCCCTGCGTACCTTAACAATTATTCGACAGTCATCTATAAAAAAATAACAGTTTCGTCATCATTTGTTGCAATAAGGAAATTTTGACAAAAGAAAAATCCACCCCTGTCTAACAGATTAATTAGCCATGTCAGCTAACAATGTTTTGATTGGAGGTTAGTCTAGCAAGCTTTCTAAACTTGTAATAATCATGGCCGAATACTGACCGGGCATGCAGAGTACGTGCTCAGGGGCCCTGATCTCAAGGGGGACCCCATTGACTTTGTTAGTCATTCTCACTCAGATATCAAATTAACATGGCTTAAGTCATAACAAAATGTGTAGAATTGGAGGAAATTAGCTCTAAAACTACAAAACAATTATTTCTATCCCATGGAAAAATTAGTAGAATTGCATAACGTTGTCATGACGCTGGCCTGGGGGTAGGTTTATGACAGTCATAAATACCTCTCCCCCCTTTTTTTCTCTCTCTACACTACTGATGTGACTATTGAAAATCCCTTGGTTAACATAGAGATTCTGGGAACATCAGAAGGTGGGGGGAAATTAACCATATTTTAGTAATCCAACCAGTTGAACATATGCGTCGGTACTTAATGAATATGATGTCAGTTCGGTTGTCATCTGAGACATTCTCATCAATGATAGGATGACAAACTATACAGTGGAAAGTCTACACATTATAGTTATCAGATTCACATGGAATTGTTGTGCAATTTAAATGTTTGAATATGAAATTATTTGTGAGGGGATGAAATGTGATTTTAGCTTCTAAAATGTGAGAATTGTGTTTTCATGAGTGAATTAGGCCCGACTCAGTGGCCCGCCCACGTGAAGAGACATTGGTTATAAACTATGAAACACGCCCTCCTCTCCCTTCCTATATAAAGCCTTGACGACAATATAACTTCCTGTTCCGGGTACATTAGGATGACGATCCGATGTCAGAAGGGTTCAGATAATAACTACAGAACAAAGCCAACCACAGCGTGAGCTTTGGTTGTGAATGGTATGAATTTTGAACTCTTATTCGCTACAGAAGTAATACCTCCTAGCCGTTGAGTTATCAGCGGCCGCTGTAAACTGGGCTAGGAGTGGACAGACAGAGTATAGATCCATAGATCCAAGAGAATGGCTTAGCAGTTCAGACGTCATTTCTGTTTCGTATTTTCGTGTCCTGTATATATATATATTTACACCTTTCTTCGCATCTCTTTTATATATTTTATTATCCAAGAACTCAACTACAAAAGCTTTCCTGCAAAAGCTTTCCTGCAACCCGCTTCACCAATTACAAAAAAGTATTATTTACCTCAAATCTGAAAATCCACCGTGGAAGCTAGCCAGGGGCTAATTCAGAAGCTAGCCAGAAAGCTAACCAGAAGCTATCCAATAGCTAGCCAGAAGCTAATCTGTAGCTGCCCAGAAATTAGCCGGTCTGCTGGCTAGCGTTGGTGTTTCAGCTGCCCACGTTTTGTGGTCATCAGCTATTCCTTTAGCTCGATAATCTACCGGCATTTTTGTGCAACGCGACTCGGACCGGAGCATTCCGGGACTTTTTTTTCTCTCAGTTTCCCCGGATTTCAGCCGCAGGCTCTGGACATTTGCAGCTAGCTAGCTGCAAACCGTGTGACTATTGGCTTACGTCGATCCCGGAGCAAACTCAAATCATTACGGAGCTAGCCAGCTGAGGAGTTCCATCAGCCCTTCCTGGGCTACAGTCACCTATCCGGACCCGTTTTTTTTGTTTTTGTTTTGTTGTTGCTGCAGATACGGAGCCCCACCGGGCCTTCACGACTGACTGCCGACGTTATCTGCCCGAGGGAGTTATCCAACTGGCACTTCCGTCCCGACGTTACCTGAGCGGGGCCCGCTAACCGTTAGCTGTCTCATCGGCTGTTATCTGAATAAGAATATCGAACAATTATTATTATTATTATTTTTTCTTTTTTTTTCTTGGGTCACTATATCTATTTTGCCAATTTGGATTGATCCCCTCTACCACACGGAACCCCACTAACCTACCGACGGAAACGCACGAGGTATCTACAAATAGACTTCCATACTATGCTATCTTGCTACCGATAGCCATCTACCCGGCCAGCTGTCTGGATCGCCGTGACCCCAACCAACCTCTACTCACTGGACCCTTATTGATCACTCGATTAAGCATGCCTCTCCTTAATGTAAATATGCCTTGTCCATTGCTGTTCTGGTTAGTGTTTATTGGCTTATTTCACTGTAGAGCCTCTAGCCCTGCTCACTATACCATATCCAACCTCACAGTTCCACCACCCACATATGCGATGACATCACCTGGTTTCAATGATGTTTCTAGAGACAATATCTCTCTCATCATCACTCAATACCTAGGTTTACCTCCACTGTATTCACATCCTACCATACCTTAGTCTGTACATTATTCCTTTAAGCTATTTTATCGCCCCCAGAAACTTCCTTTTACTCTCTGCTCTAGAGGTTCTAGACGACCAATTCGCATAGCTTTTAGCCGTACCCTTATCCTACTCCTCCTCTGTTCCTCTGGTGATGTAGAGGTGAATCCAGGCCCTGCAGTACCTAGCTCCACTCCTATTCCCCAGGCGCTCTCTTTTGATGACTTCTGTAACCGTAATAGCCTTGGCTTCATGCATGTTAACATTAGAAGCCTCCTCCCTAAGTTTGTTTTGTTCACTGCTTTAGCACACTCTGCCAACCCGGATGTTTTAGCCGTGTCTGAATCCTGGCTTAGAAAGACCACCAAAAATTCTGACATTTTCATCCCCAACTACAAGATTTTCAGACAAGATAGAACGGCCAAAGGGGGCGGTGTTGCAATCTATTGCAAAGATTGCCTGCAGAGTTCTGTTTTACTATCCAGGTCTGTTCCCAAACAATTTGAACTTCTACTTTTAAAAATCCACCTCTCTAAAAACAAGTCTCTCACCGTTGCCGCCTGCTATAGACCACCCTCTGCCCCCAGCTGTGCTCTGGACACTATATGTGAACTGATTGCCCCCCATCTATCTTCAGAGCTCGTGCTGCTAGGCGACCTACATTTTAACATGCTTAACACCCCAGCCACCCTACAATCTAAGCTTGATGCCCTCAATCTCACACAAATTATCAATGAACCTACCAGGTACCACCCCAATTCCGTAAACACGGGTACCCTCATAGATATCATCCTAACAAACTTGCCCTCCAAATACACCTCTGCTGTTTTCAACCAAGATCTCAGCGATCACTGCCTCATTGCCTGCATCCGTAATGGGTCAGCGGTCAAACGACCTCCACTCATCACTGTCAAACGCTCCCTGAAACACTTCAGCGAGCAGGCCTTTCTAATCGACCTGGCCGAGGTATCCTGGAAGGATATTGATTTAATCCCGTCAGTAGAGGATGCTTGGACATTTTTTTAAAATGCCTTCCTCACCATCTTGAATAAGCATGCCCCATTCAAGAAATTTAGAACCAGGAACAGATATAGCCCTTGGTTCTCTCCTGACCTGACTGCCCTTAACCAACAGAAAAACATCCTATGGCGTTCTGCATTAGCATCGAACAGCCCCCGTGATATGCAACTTTTCAGGGAAGCTAGAAACCAGTATACACAGGCAGTTAGAAAAGCCAAGGCTAGCTTTTTCAAGCAGAAATTTGCTTCCTGCAACACAAATTCAAAAACGTTCTGGGACACTGTAAAGTCCATGGAGAATAAGAACACCTCCTCCCAGCTTCCAACTGCACTGAAGATAGGAAACACTGTCACCTCCGACAAATCCACTATAATTGAGAATTTCAATAAGCATTTTTCTACGGCTGGCCATGCTTTCTACCTGGCTACCCCTACCCCGGACAACAGCACTGCCCTCCCCTCTGCTACTCGCCCAAGCCTTCCCCATTTCTCTTTCTCCCAAATACAGTCAGCTGATGTTCTAAAAGAGCTGCAAAATCTGGACCCTTACAAATCAGCCGGGCTAGATAATCTGGACCCTTTCTTTCTAAAACTATCTGCTGAAATTGTTGCCACCCCTATTACTAGCCTTTTCAACCTCTCTTTCGTGTCGTCTGAGATTCCCAAAGATTGGAAAGCAGCTGCGGTTATCCCCCTCTTCAAAGGGGGGGACACTCTTGATCCTAACAGCTACAGACCTATATCTATCCTACCCTGCCTTTCTAAGGTCTTCGAAAGCCAAGTCAACAAACAGATTACCGACCATTTCGAATCCCACCATACCTTCTCCGTTATGCAATCTGGTTTCAGAGCTGGTCATGGGTGCACCTCAGCCACGCTCAAGGTCATAAACGATATCTTAACCGCCATCGATAGGAAACAATACTGTGCAGCCGTATTCATTGACCTGGCCAAGGCTTTTGACTCTGTCAATCACCACATCCTAATCGGCAGACTCGACAGCCTTGGTTTCTCTAATGATTGCCTCGCCTGGTTCACCAACTACTTCTCTGATCGAGTTCAGTGTGTCAAATCGGAGGGTCTGTTGTCCGGGCCTCTGGCAGTCTCCATGGGGGTGCCACAGGGTTCAATTCTTGGACCGACTCTCTTCTCTGTATACAGCAATGATGTCGCTCTTGCTGCTGGTGATTCTCTGATCCACCTCTACGCAGACGACACTATTCTGTATACTTCTGGCCCTTCTTTTGACACTGTGTTAACAACCCTCCAGGCGAGCTTCAATGCCATACAACTCTCCTTCCGTGGCCTCCAATTGCTCTTAAATACAAGTAAAACTAAATGCATGCTCTTCAACCGATCGCTGCCTGCACCTGCCCGCCTGTCCAACATCACTACTCTGGACGGCTCTGACTTAGAATATGTGGACAACTACAAATACCTAGGTGTCTGGTTAGACTGTAAACTCTCCTTCCAGACTCACATCAAGCCTCTCCAATCCAAAGTTAAATCTAGAATTGGCTTCCTATTCCGCAACAAAGCATCCTTCACTCATGCTGCCAAACATACCCTTGTAAAACTGACCATCCTACCAATCCTCGACTTCGGTGATGTCATTTATAAAATAGCCTCCAAAACCCTACTCAATAAATTGGATGCAGTCTATCACAGTGCCATCCGTTTTGTCACCAAAGCCCCATATACTACCCACCACTGCGACCTGTACACTCTCGTTGGCTGGCCCTCGCTTCATACTCGTCGCCAAACCCACTGGTTCCAGGTCATCTACAAGACCCTGCTAGGTAAAGTCCCCCCTTATCTCAGCTCGCTGGTCACCATAGCAACACCTACCTGTAGCACGCGCTCCAGCAGGTTTATCTCTCTGGTCACCCCCAAAACCAATTCTTCCTTTGGCCGCCTCTCCTTCCAGTTCTCTGCTGCCAATGACTGGAACGAACTACAAAAATCTCTGAAACTGGAAACACTTATCTCCCTCACTAGCTTTAAGCACCAGCTGTCAGAGCAGCTCATAGATTACTGCACCTGTACATAGCCCATCTATAATTTAGCCCAAACAACTACCTCTTTACCTACTGTATTTATTTATTTATTTTGCTCCTTTGCACCCCATTATTTCTGTCTCTACTTTGCGCTTTCTTCCACTGCAAACCAACCATTCCAGTGTTTTTAGTTTTTATTTTACTTGCTGTGTTGTATTTACTTCGCCACCATGGCCTTTTTATATTTTTATTTATTTATACATATATTTGTTTGCCTTCACCTCCCTTATCTCACCTCACTTGCTCACATTGTATATAGACTTATTTTTTTCACTGTATCATTGACTATATGTTTGTTTTACTCCATGTGTAACTATGTGTTGTTGTATGTGTCGAACTGCTCTGCTTTATCTTGGCCAGGTCGCAATTGTAAATGAGAACGTGTTCTCAATTTGCCTACCTGGTTAAATAAAGGTTAAATAAATAAATAAATAAAAATCCCATCTACCACACAACAACGACACTACAACGTATTCAATTTACCAGCAGAGACTTTCTTCAAAGGACAAAGGACTCTGTTGGGCAACACGGCCTTCCATCTACCACCAACCTATTGAAGCGCAGCTCAGAGTAAATATTCATTGCATTTTCCTTTTCCAAATGGGCGGTAATTTAGACTGCATAAGGTTCTGTATTTACGATAGAGTAGCTGCCTACGAACCGATAGAGACATCACTTCTCCCTTTGTTCTTCAGTCTTCCCGTTCTTTCACTCAAACCCAGCCCCCTTTTCTTTGTGTAACCAGCTGTTATATCTGTTCCGTCCGCTAGGGACGTTTTTCTTTATGACATAATTTGTAATCAATGTATGATTCATTCTGTGTATATGTAATTCTGTGTGATTAGTTAGGTATTTAGTAAATACATAATTAAACCCAATTTTGTATTGCTGATTCAACTTGTTAGCCAGGGTTCGTGAAGATAACCAAGAATTTACAACTTTCAGATGAGACTGAAATAAGGTAACGATTAATATTGACTGCTATTGATGTAAAATATTACTAGGTCTTTAAGAGTTTATTCGGAAGATAACAGCTCTATAAATATTATTTCGTGGTGCCCCGACTTTCTAGTTAATTACATTTACATGATTAGCTCAATCAGGTAATATTAATTACAGAGAAAGGATTTTATAGAATAGCATGTCATATCACTTAATCCGGCATAGCTAAAGACACGACAACATGTTTTATAAAATTGCAACATTTTCTCTTCTCTTCATGGCAAAATGTGTAGAATTGCAGGAAATTACCTTTATAACGATAACATTTCTCTCCATTGTCAAGAGGGGGGGCCACTAAAATGTTTTGCCGTGAAGTGGGGTGCCTCCCCCCCCCCCAACCAAATCTCGCTTAGGGCTTCCAAAAGGCTAGAGCCAGCCCTATGTGTGTGTGTGTGTGTGTGTGTGTGTGTGTGTGTGTGTGTGTGTGTGTGTGTGTGTGTGTGTGTGTGTGTGTGTGTGTGTGTGTGTGTGTGTGTACATGCGTGCGCTTGCGCGTGGTGTGTGTGTACTCTCTGAGCCTGTCTAATCTTCTCCTGTGTGTGTGTGTGTGTGTGATTGTGTGTGAGAAGGAGAGAGTGACAGACAGAAAAATAGAAGATAATAAATCCCACACATCTCCCATCACCACGGAGTGGAGCACATTTTGCATATAATCGTTTGAACTGTGACGTGGAATAAGCCTTGACCTGAATACCTGCGTGACTGAACACATAGTGAACCCACCGATTTTGCATATAGTCGTTTGAACTGTGACGTGGAATACGCTATGGCCTGAATACCTACATGACTGAACCCTGTTGAATCCATTGATGTTGCACTGTTAGTCAGTGACTGATATTACGTGACAGAACATTTCAACTGTAAACTCTCAAGGTTAACCTTGATCTATGACATTAGATCAACATATTGACATGACTAAATCAAGTCTAAACAGACAGTTTTTAATCTGTACGTTATTACTTATTTTTAACACAATCCAAACCTCCTCGGGCCCTTCCCCAAAGAGACTTGTTGCCTCCTTCATGTTTAATGGATGGGAGATCACAGAGTCCTAGCATCTGAAAGAGACAATTATCCTCAATTGGGGCCTGCCAGGAAGAACAAACGTTTAATAAGTGGCATGGGGGTCTGCTTGCCAGGGACAGGGTCCACACATGGAGATGGATGAGTGACCACGTCATTGCATGGCCAGGGTGCAGGTGCCCCCTGTAACCCCCAGCCCCTTCCCCAAATAGTTGGGCTATGTCTGGGTGATCCTAGGTAAGATAGGTGTGTGTGTGTCTGTGGGTATTCTTGGTGGCGGTCGCCTAAAAACTCCCATCCTTTTTGAGGCTACAATACTTTTGTAATGCTGACAGAATTTTACAATTAAAAAGCCACAACAAGCCAGCCATGGGTGCGGGCTTGTGCCTGTGTGCGTGTGTGAGAGAGTGAGGGCATGAGAGTGAGAGAGAGACAGCTACATGAGCTTTTGTAATTAAGACACTCCAATCGTTGCTTGCTGAGTGCCTCGTCCTAATGATACCAATCAGGCTAAACAGTGTCTACTAGATTTAGTTCACCCAGAACTATAAATACAGAACTTGACCTTGGTGCTCCTTTGAAGCCTCAGCTAACCTCAGCTACATGAATATCTCTTTGTGTTCGGTTGGATGACGGCTCCAACGGCCTTTGCTGTGGCTAGCGCCAAGCTCTCCAAGTCCAAGTCGAGTTGAAAATAGCAATGTCGTTTGGATATGTGGTTTTGCTTGCTGTCGGTTTGCTGTTTCTTCTAGAGGCTTGAGGTCAGAACATATTGCTCATAATCTGCTTCATATGCCACACGACATGATATAATTCATAGTGCTTCTAGCTTATCTGGGGAGTTCCCGTTTTAAATGAACAATTATTGTACATGCTTTGGCTCCATTTAGTTTATGGTCAAGCAATATTGACAGTAGTATTTTCTATGTTGTGGGTCTGTGTCTGTGTTGTTCTTGGACCAACTAACAACTCTACCTCATTTTGGCCCAGCTCAGCCGGAGCTTAACCCTCCAGTCACATATTGGCTACAAATTAGTCTAATTTGGAATAATAATCTGAGAAATGCTCATATGGCTTCTCTTCCAGCAAAGCCCACATTTGGTCTCTGTGCCTGCCATTAAAAAAAACATTTAATAATCTCAACGAATCATTTGTCTTTGTGTCTGGGCCAGGCAAGGCAAATGGCAGCTTCGAGCCCCGTGATTGGCTGGCAGATACATTGACATCACCAGGGGTGAGAGTTCGATCTAGGACAACCTTGCAGGTCCTTTGGTGCCAAGTTCTGTGTTGAGAGTTTCCAGGTGTGAAAGGGTCTCCTTGTTGTTCTTGGGCTTATTTGAACATCTGCGCCGGACCACTAGTCAGCTAAGTGGAATGGATTCAAGCTGAATCTGGCTGCAAATTCCAGTCAAACAAGGAGAGTAATTTAGCAAAAGTAAGCTTTTTTTGGGTGGGGAGGTGGATTGGGGAATTGAAAGGCCCAGTGTGAAGAATTGAAGGTTTTCGGTTCCTAATGCAAACTCACTATCATATTTTCCTTTCATATTTTTTCCCCCTTTTTCATACAACTTGATATGCTGTTGGAGACGCACCAAAAAGTTGAGGAAACACATTTCTTATTTGGAGGATGAAATTTGATGGGAAACCACCAAGGCCTCTTGCAAGCTCTGAAGGTCCCAGCAATGCACCTTGGGTAAATTATTTCAAAGTATACTCCTGTTTCGATCTTTAGATAATAATTGACACTTGCGATAGCTTTCCTTACAATGCTCCAGTCTATGCCATGACCCCTAGCATAAACGCAACATAGATCCATTCCCCTGTGACTGGGTCCTAGTTGGGGGCAGGTGGCCCACACGGACACCCCTATGGGGTTCAAACCCAAAGGTCAAAGGTCAGACCCCTAAAATGACGGGCTTCCTCTCCGCCCCCTAATTGCCTGTTTATTTTTAGTCGCAACAGGGCAATGTGGAGCTATTAAAAGAAACACGAACATGAGGACTGCCGTCTAATTACCACTGGCCAGGCAGACCCCTCTCTTTCCCTCCGATTGTTACCACATGCTAGCAGAGAGAGTCTACCCTGTCTCCCCTATCACCTCTACTGTCTCCCACCTACCTCTTTTGGAGGTAAGTGGAACTCACTATCTGGGGTATCTCTTAGAGAAGTGAGTTTGTATCAATTAATAGACACTTCCGTTGTCATGTTTATCAGGTTGCTAACTGAAGAGGTTACCTTTGTGAAGAACAGGTCAATAAAAAAAAAAATGCGTATTCAGTTATTGTCTTTGAAATGTTAAACACGTTTCTTGTATGAAAGGACGAGGCCCATGGGAGAACGAGGGAGACCTATGACGATGTTCAGAAGCGTCTCCAAATCCAACACGAAATGTCCAAACATAGTGTCTTCAGAAGTCATTGGAATCTCTGCAGATCACATGTGGATGTGGCTGCACAGGAAGACAAGGAGATGAACAAATAAACAAAAAGAACAGTTATCACTGGGCCATCGCTGGGGAGCATCAGTGAAAATCTAGTTCGAGCGCTTAAGGAAGCAGTAAATAATTGGGTCTATTTGTGGTCAGAGGCGAGGGGCTTGGGGGAAAAAAGCGAGGTGGTGGTGGCCATGTTGGTCTGGTTTACAGTGGTTAGATTGGAGTAGGAAGCCGCTTGAGGATTAACGGTTGGAGTCTGTGTGGAACGTATGCATGGCTCTGTTTAGTCTTATGAAGTGTTAGAGGTGTTACAGACATTTGATCGGGAGAATTAGAGATCTCCCACTCTCTGCACCAGCCAGGATGCTGGAGCATTTCTGTTGCTTAGGTGCCCACCTTTTATTTGTATAGTATTGATGGCCCTTTTCTAGGCTTGTAAAGCACATCTTGCTTGAGATACAATAGGTTCAAATCAAATCAAATTTTATTAGTCACATGCGCCGAATACAACAGTAGACCTTACAGTGAAATGCTTACTTCCGAGCCCCTAACCGACAGTGCAGTTACAAAATAATATAGATAAGAATAAGAGATAAAAGTAATTAAAGAGCAGCAGTAAAATATAACAATATATACAGGGGGGGGGGGTGCCGGTACAGAGTCAATGTGCGGGGGCACCGGTTAGTTGAGGTAGTATGTACATGTAGGTAGAGTTAATTAAAGTGACTATGCATAGATGACAACAGAGAGTGGCAGTGGTGTGGAGAGGGGAGGGGGGGCAATGCGAGTAGTCTCGGTAGCCATTTGACTAGATGTTCAGGAGTCTTATGGCTTTCAGGGTAGAAGCTGTTTAGAAGCCTCTTGGACCTAGACTTGGCTCTCCGGTACTGCTTGCCATGTGGTAGCAGAGAGAACAGTCTATGTCTAGGGTGTCTGGAGTCTTTGACAATTTTTTGGGCCTTCCTCTGACTCCGCCTGGTTTAGATGTCCTGGATGGCAGGAAGCTTGGCCCCAGTGATGTACTGGGCCGTACACACTACCCTCTGTAGTGCCTTGCGGCCGTAGGCCGAGCAGTTGCCATACCAGGCAGTGATGCAACCAATCAGCAAGCTCTCGATGGTGCAGCTGTAGAACCTTTTGAGGATCTGAGGACCCATGCCAAATCTTTTCAGTCTCCTGAGGGGGAATAGGTTTTGTCGTGCCCGCTTCACAACTGTCATGGTGTGCTTGGACCATGTTAGTTTATTGGTGATGTGGACACCAAGGAACTTGAAGCTCTCAAGCTGCTCCACTGCAGCCCCGTCGATGAGAATGGGGGTGTGCTCGGTCCTCTTTTTCCTGTAGTCCACAATCATCTCCTTTGTCTTGATCATGTTGAGGGAGAGGTTCTTCTTCTGGCACCACACGGCCAGGTTTCTGTATAGGTCATCAGATATTGTTTGCGTATTTGGATTTTGTCATATTTGTGGAATCGATTAGATGCATGTGATAATGTGATCATGTTCCATTTCTTTCAAAGTATGTAATAAAACCAGATCTATTTCAAAATCCAAATGCAAGGCACTGTCTGTCTCCCCAGCCTTCTGCTTCAGCTTTCTATATGCTTCCTTTATCCTTTGTCCTAATCTGTGTTTTTGGTAACACGTGTGTGTGTGTAGGTGTGCGTGCGTGTGTGTGGAAGCAATGGCGTCTGTCAGGCAGGCTTCTGGTTATCTTCAGACACCTCGGTCCCACCCGCCTAGCTAGCAGCTAACACTGACCTGATGGATTGGTTTTTCCTCCCTCCCCACCTAGCAGAGCAGCAACCATCCTGAGGCTTCCTTGCTAGATCCTCCAACTTCATGAATCACTAGCTTCGAAGAAAATAGACACTAGACAGCAATGAATTCATGCAAAAAGGTTGTAAGAAAAAAAAAAATCTATAGTGTACAAAACATTAGGACCACCTTCCTAATATTGAGTTGCACCCCTTTTTGCCCTCAGAACAGCCTCAATTCGTTGGGGCATGGACCACAAGGTGTCGAATGAATTCCACAGGGATGCTGGCTCATGTTGACTCCAATGCTTCCCACAACTGTTTCAAGTTGGCTGGATGTCCTTTGGGTAGTGGACTATTCTTCATGCACACAAGAAACTGTTGAGCGTGAAAAACCCAGCAGCTTTGCAGTTCTTCACACACTCAAACCGGTGCGCCTGGCACCTACTACCATACCATTTTCAATGGCACTTACAACGTTTGTCTTGCCCATTCACCCTCTGAATGGCACACATACACAATCCATGTCTCAAATGTCTCAATGCTTAAAAATCCTTCTTTAACCTGTCTCCTACCCTTAATTTACACTGATTGAAGTGGATTTAACAGGTGACATAAATAAGGTATCATAGCTTTCAACTGGATTCACCTGGTCAGTCTGTTTTGTACACTCAGTGTATATAAAAAAATATATATATGCGAGAACCACAGGAGGTTGGTGGCCCCTTAATTGGGGAGGACGGGCTCGTAGTAATGGCTGGAGCAGAATAAGTGGAATGGTATCAAATATAACAAACACGTAGTATCCATGTGTTTGACGTCGTTCCATTCGCTCCGTTCTGGCCATTATTATGAGCCGTCCTCCCCTCAGCAGCCTCCTGTGGCAAGAACTGACATTTGCAGTATGCCCCCTTAGGAAAAATGTCGTTGACAACCTTGTTCTTGATCAATATCATTATGAAAGGCCATGGTGGTCACATCCCTGGCTTGGAAGCTGCTCTCCGGGAAAGGTTTTGAAAATCCTGTTTTTTCATTAGCTTCTTTGCGTAATGCGTTTGAGAGATACCGGAAAAAATGACTATGCGCTGTGAACCTGCTACATGCTGAGTTTTATTCTCTGACTGTTGTATGCATATAAACGTAGCTTCAGAACAGCCACCACATCACAGGAAAATACCCTATTGTACACCTTGAAATCCAGATCCCTGTCCACAGTGTAATGTTATCCATATACAGCTGTAGCTCAGCTGTAGATTATGTATGAGGAGAGATAGTATATGGTGTTGTTCAGGGTCTTAATTAAGTATCACAGTAGTGGTTCATGAGCACGGCTCTCCAATGGACAAGCTATTAAATACCCCTGGCCAAGTCTGTAGAGTCCACATGACTAATTCGAATGTTTTTAAACGGGATCGTGGCATTGACAGCTAACTGACCACTTAAACTACAGGAATCCTTTTGTTTCCAACATTCCAAAATCGACATTGGTCAAATGTAAATCTTCTAATTTCAGTTTTAGATAATGCACCCTTTCTTCATTGGAACTAGAAGGCACTATCACTCCCTCTCATGGTTGGTTGCCTAAAAAAATAACTTGTTGTGATCCCGAAACCCGTATTCATTCATCAGTCCTCTTTCCTGACAGCTTAAGACATGGGGCCTCCAGATGCCTTGGAGAGATTTGTGGTGGTTTTGAGCGATGGCGGTTGGAGGACAGAGGGGGCTTTAGGCCAGTTATTACCCTGTTATTACCCTCTCATTCCCCTTCCCCTGGGCTGTGCACCTACCCAACTGTCAGTCAGCTTGATACAAACAAGATCCCCCGATTGGTCAGTCACATGTGGGCCCCATTCAACTGAGTGTGACCAACATCACCCACGGGAAGAGCATAGATGGTCTCACTCACAGCGACCCTGTCACAACCATGTCTTCACTTGAGTTGTTTAAATCTTTCCACCGCTGTCTGTTTGCTAAATGTATAACGCAAAGAATGGGAAGGATCATCTTGCAAAGTCTCTATATATTTGTCATATTGAGGATCCATTTGTTAGGCATGCAAACAAAGGGAGGTACATTTCATCCCCCTGAAAAGATAGAACAAATAATACAACAAATATTACGGCTTAACTCAAATGGGCTGGTTGATAAAATACCTGTATTTATGGGAAAGATGTTTGAAAAGGGTATTTTGTTTTTAAACTATATTCTAAATTGGAATGGTAGAGTTATGTCCTTCATGAAGTTATCATAATTGCATGGGAAGGTCTGAATAATCCAGGGGTACAACCAATTGATTACAGCATTACCCCAAAAATGGAGGAGGCAGGTGGCAGCGGGAGGAGGTACGGAACTGGTCTGTCTGCCCAATATTAAGGATCCAAACTTGCGGAGGAATAAAAATAGCATACATAGGAAAGTATACCAGTTTCATTTGAGGACCAGGATGTTGACAGCTGTGCCATACAGATTGAAAAATAGTTGGGAAGAGATTTTTGATGTACCGATTCCATGGTACAGGGTGTATGAGTTGATATATAAAATGACGCAAGATTCAAGACTTCGTGCTATTCAGCAAAAATTATTATATAGAATTCTTGCCCCCAAGAATTTAATATTTGGAGCATACAATCATCGAAGCTCTGCAGATTTTGTTGTGAGGAATCAATAGACCATTTATTTTGGTATTGCCCTCAGGTAGCCTGTTTCTGGTCTCAGGTTCAGGAATGGCTGAAAATGCATAACATTGATCTAAAATTGACCCTAGAAATAGTACTGTTGGGAGATCTGGAGAGACCGGGTCAGTCAATTACTAATATACTAATACTCTTAGTAAAAGTACTTATCTTCAACTCGCAATCTGTGGATTCTATTCGATTAGATAGATTGAAATTGTACGTTAAACATCACAGCACAGTTGAAAGATACATGTTGTGTAGAAATCCAAAACATTTGGCCAGCAGAGATAGGTGGGATGGCTGAGCGTTGGAATGTGGAATTGGAGATAAGTGGGAGGGGAGTTGCTGTGCGGGGGATAGAATGACAGTCAAAGATAAAAGTCTAACAAATAAAGTCAAAATAAAACATAACAAAAAGTAAGTTTGAATGACACTGAGGGGCAGTGTTTTTACAGCTAAGCCTGTTTGCCTGCCATGGAACCCAAACCGGCTGCGCGCGTGCACCAAAGTGCAAAAATTTATTTTGTCCCCCTACACCAAACGCGACCACGACACGCAGGTTAAAATATCAAAACAAACTCTGAACCAGTTATATTAATTTGGGGACAGGTCGAAAAGCATTAAACATTCATGGCAATTTATCTAGTTAGCTTGCACTTGCTAGCTAACTTGTCCTATTAAGCTAGCTTGCTGTTGCTAGCTAATTTGTCCTGGGATATAACCATTGAGTTGTTATTTTACCTGAAATGCACAAGGTCCTCTACTCCGCCAAATAATCCACACATAAAACTCTTCCTTCCAGGCTTTTTCTTCTCTTGACTTTATATTGCGATTGGCAACTTTCATAAAGTAGGTGCATTACCACCACTGACCTCGTTCGTCTTTCAGTCACCCACGTGGATATAACCAATGAGGAGATGGCACCTGGGTAACTGCTTCTATAAACCAATGAGGAGATGGGAGAGGCAGGACTTGCAGCGCGATCTGCGTCAGAAATAGAACTGACGCAGATCTATTTTAGCCCTTGGCAACGCAGACGCTCGTTTGCTCACGCGACCAGTGTGGGTGCAATACATTTTGAAATCTATGTTATTCATTTATTGCACCCACACTGGTCGCGCGCGCCAACGAGCGTCTGCGTTGCCAAGGGCTAATATAGAAATCAGTTCTATTTCTGACGCAGATTGCGCTGCAAGTCCTGCCTCTCCCATCTCCTCATTGGTGTGGTCAGCCTGTGAGGCTGATGCCATGCAGGTGTTTGTACACATGCATATGCACACACTCTCATTCAAATGCACACATGTGCACATACACGGACATGCACACAGGTAAATAGTGTCACACATGCATTCAAACATATTCAGTTGGTCTTGCTGTTATGATTTGTGTTGTCCTTGATGTCTTTGTTGTTTTTTGATTTGTTGTTTTCATCTGTCTTTCTCTTTTTTTCTCTTTTGTTGGTTGTTGGTGCATTTGGGAGTCTTGGGGGTGGGGAATGGAATTATTATTTTTTTTTTAAATTGGGGGATGCTCTTGGGGAATTGTGGGGGGGATCTTGAAGGGCTGGCGGTTGGGAGCTTGGGTCGGTAGCTGACGGATCGCTGGTTCGGGTCCCCGTTTTTGACCTTGTGGGAGATCTGTTGACGTGCCCTTGAGCAGGGCGTTGACCCTGGCTGCTTCTGTGTGTCGCCCTGGATGGGAGTCTGTTAGATGACTAATGCGATGTAGTTATTGAGCGCCTTCATTGCAAGAATATTGTATGTTCTAAACATTCAATATACAGTATATATATATTTTTTTAAATACACATAAACAAATGTAAAAACAAAGGGGGGTACAATAGATGCTCAGCCTCATTGGTCTGTTTACAATATAAATAGAGTGAAATGGGATCGAATTAGAGCTATGGCCAGGTTAAATGAGAGTCTAGGATTCGTCCACCAGCAAAATGAGTAGTATCCACTATAGTTGGAATTTTAATTCAAGTATGAAAATGAGGCCAAAATGAGTTGTCCAAAATAGGTGGGGTTTAATATTGATTTACTTGCCCATTGAAGGCAATGGAGCATGGGGTAGATGTGATATGTGGAAAATAAAGCGTAAAGATACGATAACCTCTCTGTGACCATGCTATTGAACCATCTGGTAACAGTTAAGAATAATGGCTGTTCACCCTGGTTATCAGGAGTGTGTTTTCCGCATATTCCTCTTTTATCTTTGGCTTGGAATTTGAAACTTTCTGCCATTTAAAACCCTTAATTGTGGAAAATTCTGAGTTTTTTTTTTTTTTTTGGTCTGTAACACCCAAACGCTGCACACGCAGACGTGTTTAATTTCCTGTGTGTTTGTGCGGCTGGCATTCTTTGTTGTCACTTTTGTTGTTGGTTTTTGTTTTTCCCTTTGTGACGTGGTCAGACTTTACGATGGTTAATGGTTAGACTAATCCTGAGAATGTGCTGTGCACATGTATCTACAGTAAGGTGCACTGTCCAGGCTCTGGCACAGTTTGTAGCGTAAAGACTTTCATTTGCAAATTGGGTCTCGTGTTCTCCGAAGACAAATTAGTTCATATTTGCAATATACAAATAGTTTTGTTGGATATTAAGTAGCCCCTCAAAGTGTGTACCATTCATAATCAGATCTTCTATAAATACAGTTAAAGAGATGTCTTGGCAGGAGTATTCAAGAAAGTATTTTATGAGCGTATAAAATTAATGGGAAATGGATACATGCAATAGTATAAGCACATTAAAAATCAACTCACCTCTGCCAAAACGCAGTATTGCTATCCAAATGTGTTTTTTTATTGAACAAATTATTGACAATTGCCAAAACTATTAATGTAGTGTTGTTATGCCAAATGCCTATTAATTAATGAATGGGTTTGTGTAAAGATTAAATACATTGTACTCACATGCTCAGATCTTAATTGTGTTGACGTGGGTCTCTGTTGTCCCAACAGATGATGGTCATCAGCTCACTGCCAATCAAGAACCAATAAAATGTTGATTCTCTTTCTAATTGGTGATGTCACCGGCTGGTGGGCCACTGTTACCACCCATAGCACAGCTGTTCTAGGTCTCAGTCTCTGTTGAGTTTTTGAAACGTAACCCCAAGTAATATGAAAATGCTGTAACGTCGTCTGGTTTCATGCTTGAATAATAGACAGACCAATGAGAAGTTAAAACCCTGAAAAGTTTTTGCAATCTGGCATGAAATTCTAGATGTGCCTGTGCTAAACCAAGCATCTGGTCCTTCTGTCTTGACGTCTTACTGAAATCCTCTCAAACTGTGTTGGGAGGGAGCTACGGCTAGCAGCTTGGGACACTCCCACTATTCCAATTGATAATCTTCCTGAGAAATCCAAGGTGGGATGCTGGTTAAGGGAAAGGTCGCTATCCTCTCAGTGTCTCAGACCATTCTGAAGTCTACAGGGGGTTAAGGGTTGGGCCGAGATGGAGGGCAGGGTTAAGCATTGAGGTGAACCAGTAGCATTGTCTGCTGAGGGGCGGCCACTCAATTGGGCTGGGCCCATTCCTTTTGTTGATGTGTTTTGTTGTCATTGTCAACTGGGCTTAATACACATTCCATTCTGGCGGCATTATGAGGGTACACTGGAGCTAGGTAGCTGTAAGGGGGTTGGCAGGGTGGTGGGATGGTAGGGGGATGGAGAAGAAGTTGGGTTTGTAAATCTCTGAGGCTTTGGGGAGACAATAGCGGGTGACTCCCTGAGCCATATGGGCCCTTAGAGGTCCTTAGGGCCCCGAGCTGAGCAGTGCATGACAATGAGTCAGTTCCAAGATAGGTAGAGTAGAAAAAGGGTCCTCAGGTGTGTGCCACAGAGAGATTTATTTGACGTAAAGGTTATCCTTCAACATGTCCTGAAATGTATTATGACAGTGCAGACAATGATGAAACAATCAGTGCAGTGGCACAAAAGTGTACAAATGCAATGAATAATATTCAAGCGTCAACATCATTCCTAGCTTAAGATGGCAAGTGGAGAATCAGTGTTTTTACCAAGTTGTTGTGACCATAGCTTTCTTAAAACAAGTCCCTTCCTTTGTACTCATGCCAGATGAGAGCCAATGCTTAGCTACATGCTTCACCAGCATCAGAAATGGAGATCATGTATTGACTGCTACCTGAGGATGTTACGGGACCAAGCAGGCTATGTTAATACTAGGTATTGTCTGTGCATTCTCACCAGCTCTTGGTTAACTCTCCTTGGGCCATTCTGTTAATCTCGAAGGCATGAGGGGGCAGAGCCTGACCTTTACTACACAGGTGTGTATGAACCAAGGCTCCTCAAGTCAATCCACCAGTTAGTGAGAGGTGACTCATCAAAAACAAAAGAGGTCAACTGTTGGTCAGTTGAAGGTTCACCTATGGTTAACCTCTTTGCCCTTTTTTTTAATGTCTTGTCTTCACAGTCACTGACATGGTCTCCCCTGCTAGCTACCTGATTATTCCAGACCACTTCCTCATACTTCACATCTTCCCTGTGTCCTCTGGTCCCCTTCCTAGGCTTTTAAAGCACATTCTAGGTAAATGGGTTGTTCTTTCCTGGAGCCTCTGTCACTGAAATATGGATGCCGTTTGAATAGGTAGTCCCCCCTGCTGACGCAGAGGTAACATGTTTGGGGTGGGAGGGCGATCAGTCAGACTGCTAGTGTTATCAACCCCAGTCCATCATGTCTGCCAAACCTCAGCAGAATTCCTCCGCTCCGAGTCGGGTCGGCCTAGATTGCTGTCCTCAGGTCATTGCTTGCCTTTCGCTCTCTTTGGCTGTGTCGAAAAGGCTGATGCATAACTGTGCAGTGGTGCGCTAGCAAACGAAAACCTTAATAGTATACCACAGTTATTCAACTAATTGTAGGTGTAGTCGTTCATACATAATCACAAAAACCACACACTCACAAAAGAAGTTGATAAAGTTAATGACTTGGACGATGTGCTGTACATACAGTACTGTAGGGAGCCACTGATTTCAATCTACAATATTTGTTAACGCCACAGATTTTAGTAGCTATTTCTGACACCGTAAGCTCAACTTCTCGAGAGTGATTTTCTTTTCCCTGCGAGCAGTCAGTGCAGGGAACTGCCAAAGCTAGGTCAGTCAATCAGATAAAACTTTGTTCTCTTTTTTCCCCCTTTAGGTCATGCACATAAAGTCACGTAGATCACATCATTAGGCTCTTTTTTATGTTTACAAAGCCCTGCACCACAAGATTCCAATTTACCTAACTTCCCTGTTAAGGGTTGGTTTACACTGGAGATTCCTTTGGTGTCTACAGAGTAAGGTTAATCAGCCATTAGGTTCCTTGCACCCTATGTTTTGAATAATCTCCAAATCATTTTTCGATTGGATGCTTTGGTGTCCCTATGTAACAGTATTGCTTCCGTCCCTCGCCTCGAACCAGGGACCCTCTGCACACATCAACAACTGACACCCACGAAGCATCGTTACCCATCGCGCCACAAAAGCCAAGGCCCTTGCAGAGCAAGGGGAACAACTACTTCAAGGTCTCAGAGCGAGTGACGTCACCGATTGAAACGCTATTAGCGTGCACCACCGCTAACTAGCTAGCCATTTCACATTGGTTACACTTAGGCCAATTCAGACAGCTGACAGATGATTTTTATGATGAAGAATGTGTTTGTTTTAATTTCATGTGTTTTGTATTTCATGTGTATTTAATGTGTATATTGTGTAAACGTATGGTTATCCATACTTGCCTATTGATGTCTTTGTTTTTGTATTGTGCAGGGCTCCTTTGCAAAAGAGGCTTTAGTCTCAGTATGACTTCCCTGTTGAAATAAAGGTAAATACAAAGAGTTTTTCATTCAGCACTATTTTGCAGTTGCCAGGCAGGGTTTTCCAAGCACGGCCCTGGGGACTAGATTATGACTAATGGAGCCATGTTAACGTGACCCAAGTAGGCAGCTGGCGAGGATGAGGAGTAGTCAGGCCATACACTATCAGCCAATCTTTCCTGAGCCAGACTAGGCGGGGGAGATTCGAGGGGACAAACCCACAGGAAATGCATCATCACTGACTGACCCTGGTCACGTCCACGACAAAGGCTCAGAACCTAGTTCCATGTGGAAAAGATGGAAATGTTGGAGATGTGATAGGGATTGGATTGGTGAATAATTGGTGATGTAAAATAGGTTTGTACAATATATTTAGATCGTTATATTCTCTGGATTTCCATGCAGACTCCAATACCCTTTTCCATCAGCATTACTGTTGATTTCAACATGCTAACCACAAATCGGTGATTAAGAGTCTCCAGATATTACTCTTTTTTACCTTAATTTAACTCGGCAAGTCAGTTATGAACAAATTCTTATTTACAATGACGGCCTACCCTGGCCAAACCTGGACGACGCTGGGCCGATTGTGCGCTGCCCTATGGGACGTCCAATCACGGCCGGATGGGATACAGCCTGGATTCAAACCAGGGACTGTAGTGACTGAAGTGAATAGAGAGGCAGGAATTTGATGTGAGGCTTTTATTCGCCAAAATTGATATTGCTATAGGTACAATGTTTAATATACAACCAGCCACCTTTCCAGCTGTGGCCATGTGTACTGGTATTTTGTTTTCCCCTCTTGCTTGCCTTATTGAGCCCCCTGTGGTCATAGCTGACACAACAGTTAGCTTATCTAAGTCATTAATGATTATTTTGTGGTTCCCTCTCTGCTATAGGTACAATGTTTAATACACAACCAGCCACCTTTCCAGCTGTGGCCATGTGTACTGGTATTTTGTTTTCCCCTCTTGCTTGCCTTATTGAGCCCCCTGTGGTCATAGCTGACACAACAGTTAGCTTATCTAAGTCATTAATGATTATTTTGTGGTTCCCTCTCCCTTTATTATGCTTCCCTGACAATACTTTCTGTGACTGATTTCAAACACTTGCTCCCACTAGGTAAGTCGTCAAGGTTAATTGCGACTTGGGGAGCCTGGCTCCTCTCCCTCTCTTAGGACATACTGGTGGTTTCCTAGTGGTTAGGTGTTGTGGCTTTAAGGGGTGTTGCATTAATGCCACTAGCATCGTATCTCCCTTTTGTAATACGTCAATAGATATATTTATATATCCACGTACAACTCGAGGGAAATAATGTATATTTTCATTTTTAATTCTAAAATCAGAACATTAACTAAAAATTCAAATCTTCCCAGTCTGAATTCAGAAGTCCCTTCAACAGCTCAGCTATGTTCTGTCTATATTTACAGTACACTGCCATGTTTGATTGTGTTCGGGAAAAAAATGCCCAGTCGCAGAGCCTTTACCTACCTTCCCTCCTCCACAGTGGAAGTCACAGATGGCCATTCATAGTGCCTCGGTGAGAACAGCAGGTGTGGGAATCATCTGGATGCTAGAAACCCTCCCAGTTCGCTTTGTCCCTCATTCCCCATTAGTCTGACAAGCTGCTACCCATTGTGCCCTCCCTTGTGGCAGACAGTGGAGCAGGGACGATTATAACATTAGAAGCCGGTGGCAGAGCAGAGCAGAAATTTCAGCTAGTGAGAAAGATATGTCTGGAAAAAAGGAAGGGGAACCAGAGAGAGGCTGCTCTGTTCTCACAGGAATAAGTAACCCAGCACAGAGACCAGTCAGACCACACTGTGGCTCCCATCTGTTTATCATCTCCTCTCTCATTTTCTCTGTCACTATTACAGGATATAGTCATCTGCTCGAAGACTTTCTCAAAGTGTCTGGGTTTTGGGGGACTACCTTGATGCTATCCTGTTATTTGTGATGCAGGTTAACATTCATGGCATGGAAAATACCTAAAAGTAAGTGATGTTACTGGTAGCTAGGCTAATTTTGCTGTCTTGTCAAAGCCTCCATTGAACTCACGACAGTCCTATACTAGGAACGATCGTTGAAAATGTGCCATGTGCATCATACTATAATATTGTTTTGTTTAACACATTCCGTAGTGAGACACTCTGACCCGCCCTCCTTTAGGTCCACTCAGGTGTACAGCTTTTTGCGTCTACCTGCGTCAATGCCACATTCAAACCTGGCCACTAACATCAAAGCTCAGGGGGTGCTCCCACTCAGGGTTGGGTGTCATGGGAGAATGACCCCGAGAGAGGCCACTCTGGCCCTAGGACATCGTAGAGCCAGCTGAGAGGATAGGAGTGCTCAATCAGTGCATTCCACAGTCCAGTCCCCACGTAACAACCGACCTCAGTAGAAGGGACAGACTGTGTCCGATGGCTTGACTCTCAATCACACCTGAGCTGCATACTGTAGCTTGCTCTGCGTAGTGGGGGGCTCCAACAGGTGGTAGAAGCCTGCCATGTAAATTACTCAGTTCTAATCAAACTTTATTGGTCACATACACATATTTAGCAGATGTTATTGCGGGTTTAGCAAAATTCTTGTGTTCCTAGCTCCAACGGTACAGTAGTATTAAACAATTCACAACAAACAAATCTCAAAGTAAAAGAATGGAATTGAGAAATATATAAATATTAGGTCGTACAATGATCGGAGAGGCATTGACTAGAATACAGAATATACATATGAAATGAGTAAAACCGTATGTAAACAGTATTAAAGTGACCAGTGATTCCATGTCTATGTACATAGTGCAGCAGCCTCTAAGGTGCAGGGTTGAGTAACGGGGTGGTAGCCGGCTAGTGACAGTGACTAAGTTCAGGGCACTGGGCGGAGGTGATAGCTATTTAACAGTCTGATGGTCTTGCGATAGGACCTCACGGTCCCAGCTTTAATGTACCTGTACTGACCTTACCTTCTGGAAAACAAGTCCATCGCTGGAAGCTGGGGCAGCTTCAGAGGGGTCAGTGTGTCAGCCCTCTGCTCTGCCCAGTTGAATACCTGAACTGAAGGTGCAGGCAATAAAGTGTAAACTGCTTTGATGTGATGCCTCACCCAGGGGCTTCTTCTCCCTCCCAGCAGACAATACACACAGTCATTACTGGACCCTCTCTGTCCTTGCTCTTCAAAGCATTAGCAGGCACGAGACGCTGCATTAGCAGGCACGAAACTCTAAGCTCAGGCACCAGACAGGCCTTTACACTCCCGCTCACCCCTGGGCACCGAAGTGGTTTGGATGAGTCCAAATAAATCCCGGTAGCCTGCAACATATTCCCTCCCTCAGTGCCTGGAGCGCCACACCCATCGCCCCTCGGGTGAATGGGTGATTGGATTGTTGTGCGTTGGCGTGACTGCATTCCCCTGCCCACCTCCTGACACGGGAAAAATGACGATTTTGGGGGAATGTTAGAGCATCGGTGTGAAAGTCTGCACCCTCTGGTGTATTACCAAAGGTCAGAAGTTCTTTCATGTAAATGAAGTGGAATGAATTAATAAAAAATGTCCAATCATGCCCCTATTCTACTACATCATAAAAATGGGACTAAATGCAAAAAGTGATATGAAACATGGCTGGATGCATGTCATTGAGGTGTAATTCAACAACAAAAAAATCACCAATGTCATGGGTCACATAACCGCAGACCTTGCAACCAATTAATGGAATGATATTCAAAGCAGTGTATCAGACATTCAATCTTTGTTGTTTCTTTACGTAATCCTTTGTTTTGGCCTCAAGTGAAGAGTATGGCTGGTTGGGTTAAAATTGAGCCACTTGTGTAACGGTAGGAAGACAACAGTGTGGTTAAGGGACTTGTTAGCAGAGTCGCTCATTAAGATATGATTAGAAGCAAATGTCACAACCTGGCAGAGGGACTGTGCCTAAAATGGCTTAACTAAACAAGACTACACCAGTTCCTGTTTAGAGAGGCGGAACACCTCAATCAGTATAAGACAGGTTCGTGACAGGCCACCTATTGGATCACGAGCACTGCAATGGACTAGGCAGCACGTTATACAGTTTTGTTGCAATGATCTTTGTAGTTACAAGATTAAAACCCAACTGGCAATTTGCATTTAGCGTTTACCAGCATAACCATTACATACCCAGATGGTAACTTGCGCACTACTCAAGACAATAATACCTAGGACTACAATAACATTACTGTCTCTAATAGAAATAATCTACATGGCAGAGCTACCTGGTGGAGCCACGATCACAGCAATCATGGGGGAGTGGCACTTGGCGCAAGACCTACAGAAAGCAGATAACAACCCTGAACGCAGGGCAAACTACGTTTAGGACGGACACCACTACAAGCTAGCTCCAACCAAAGCTCTGCAACTCAGACTTTTGACCTGACAGCTTGCATCTTGTACACCACAGCCACGCTCCTAATCCCCGCGCTGCCCTAACAGGGGCGCTCGACCCCAAACAGATGCGCACCACAGTTTATAAAGGAAGCAGAGGGCACAGGAGGAGGGTATTTAAAAAAGCTTGTACAATTAAGCACAGCATATCTGCAAGTCACAGCACACATGCAATCAATTAAGGGCAATCAGCAATCAATTAAGGTCAATCATTTGTGAGTGCATGCATAGATCAGTGAGAATTCAATTAATAGGCGAGCTAAAGTCTTCCCTATGACACAGCTTATTCACAACATGTTCCAGACTCTTAGTTATTTTGGCGTGTCACTTTGATACCCACTCATTTTTGTCATTTTCAAAAGTCCTTATAATCAGAAAATGTATTTGCATTTTTCCTCTGTTGTGCTAAATGTATTCACTGTGGCACATCCAGAGAGGTAAAAAAAAAGGAATTCCTCAAAAGTGTTTGATCTCTTTATTCTTTCACTTGGGGATAGAAAGACGTAGAAAGACCAAAGTCCCCCAAAAACCTGCACATCTCAGCATCTTCTCATCTTTCCCATTCTCTCTCTCCCACCTGTCCTGTTTGACCCCCTACTACATGCCAAATTTAATGGGAGCCGAGTGACCCACTTGTGTAATGTAGTGGGTCAATGTAACAGCATCCTCAGTTGATAAGCAACCCTGGATGTTTAGAGGGGTAGAGGGGGTGAGATGGAGATATGGGGGAGTGGGGACTGACAAACAACCTGTGTTGCTACAGTAGCTGGGGTGGGAAGTGGTGGAAAACATGGTTTCCGGGTGGTGGGTTGGACGGAGACATGTTGGGATAGGGAGTTGGTTGTCTTGTTTCTCTTTTCTTTACATAGCAATTTTATTATTACAAAATCAAGTGTGATCAATATGATAATTTCTCTGTATGCATTTCTTCTTTTTTTCTACATGTGGCATATACTGTGTAAATTGACATGAACATTGTACCTGTAGCACTCCAACCAAAAAATGACAAAGGCAACACAGGTGGAAAAACCATCCCTGGTCTGAATCTCCAGGTGTTTTCCCTTCTCAGCAATGAAGATGTTTACTGAGGGACCTGGTCACAAAATACTCAAATTGTTAAGAAAACAAATGCTGCTCTGCAGGACCAGGTAGTGTTTTTACAGATGGGGTGGGAGAACCTCTGTTTCCTTGTTTGCAGTGACTCAGGTATGGAGCCAATCTGAGGACCAGGCGGGGGTTTAACCCTAATCTTCTCCTCTGCTCTGTATGCCTGGGCCTGGCACACATGGGGCTGTGCAGCTGCAGCATGAGCCGCCATTGATCCTGGCTGGCTGGAATGAAATAGATTGGAGGGGAAATGGCTTAATTGCCCTCACTCTCACTGCTGGAATGCAAATAGCCCTCCACTACTAATACAGGCCTCCAATGTGAAGAGGAGAGCCCCACACCAAAGAACCTGAAATATTTGTTGTGATATAATAGATGGCTTGGTGTGAAAGCTGTGGTGTATGAGATTGCCTCTTGTCCTATCCTATGGTTTGGCCTGTCTCTATATTGAATTGAGCATAGAATCTGTTAATATGATGTGAATTATCAATATATACGGTTGCTGTGTTTCCAACCTGGACTCAGGGGTAGACGTAACAGTCACGACTTTCGCCGAAGTTGGTGTCTCTCCTTGTTCGGCGGTCGACAACACCGTCTTTCTAGCTGCCACCGAACTACGTTTCTTTTACCATTACGTTATAATTTATTTCCTATTTAACCCTCTGGTTCCCACATGGTCTTGTGCGTGTTTGTTCATTGTTAAGTGGTCGCTCTTTTATGTCGAGCTGGAATATTTTTCCCTGTATGGAATTAGTTTGTGCTTTATTCAAGTAAAGTACATTTTTCTCAGTTCTGTGTCCTGCGCCTGACTCCGTCCTACCCGCTGCACACTGACACTTGACAGTAACATAGTAAACAACAATCTGGGACACTCAAATTAGTATGATATGTTACATTTGGTATGGTTTGAGTTAATTTGTGGACGTGCAGCATCCATTTCATATGATGTGTTACTAATCACAATTCATATGATATGTTACAAATGACAATTCGCATGATATGTTACAAATTGAAAGTTGTACATGTGTTACAAATTTGCAATAGATATATGTTAGGAATTCAAATTAGATTTTGCTAACATTAGCTAGGTGGCTAACACTATCACTAGCTAGGTGGCTAACGTTAGCTAGGCTAGGGGTTAAGCTTAAGGTTGGGGTTAAAGTTAAAGTTAACATTAGGGTTAAGGTTAGGAGTTAGGCAAAGGGTTAGAGTTAGGGAAACGGTTAGATAACATGCTATGTAGTTGCAAAGTATTTAAAAAGTAGCAAGTAGTTGCAAAGTTGCTAAAGTTGTCCAAGATGAGATTTTAACAAGCAACCTTTAGGTTGCTAGACGTTTGCATTATATGCTCAACCATCCTCCTTTTGTTTTTGCTTTTAAGTAACCTTCTGTCTTATGTAACCTTACCAAATGTAACATACCATACTAATTTCAGTGTCCCGGATTTTAGTTTACTATTGTTACAGGTTTTGGTTTTTCCATTTATTTTTTGAGGTTGGACTTTTAGCACGTATAGCATTTTAGCATGTAGGGCGCACATATTGGTGTCACCTCGTCAGTCATTATGTGTTACACCTGTGCTGGTTGCCATCTCATTAGTGGGAAGGTTTTTCACCTGTGTTGGCCCAGCTGCTATGTGGGAGTGGCTGGCCCAGTGCTCCAGTTGAGCTTGAGAGATGTTGGGAAATTTACACTTCATGTTAGCTGAGTTGTAATTTCAAGCTCAACCTATATAACTTTGAAAGAAGCCTGAGTTTTGGTTTTGCCTGTTTGTTTTGCTCCATATTATTTTTACCCCCTCCATCCTAAGTTGTTGTGGGTTTTTAGTTTGTCTTTTTGGAGGCAAACCTAGTGGGCATCCATGGTGGGTCTCTTAGAACCCCTTACTAGTGGCTTTGCCAACTTTCAGTGGGCACCCACGTGGGTGCCTTTCCGAACCCCTTTGAATCCCTTTTGTATGGTTGTCAGTGATTTTCTTTGTTAGTTCCCTTTGTTGTGAGCAACATTTTGAGTTTGTCTTGTGGGAATGTACCACTGTTACGTCTAGCTGGTATATCAAACACTGTTTGAATTTTAATGCACACGTTCCTTCTCTGTTAGTCATCCGAGGGTCAACCAGATCGACAGGGAAGGGTTGTGACTCAACGTAGATGGGCTGAGATGACAGAGTTAAACGGTGAGGCGTATGTCTCCTGCCGGACTTTGATCTCTCCTTCATGTAACTCTTTCATAGCCAACAATCTAGACAGACAGTTGATGGGTGGCCTACTCTGTCAGAGAAGGCTTGCTCAAACCAAGAACACCTCCACTTCTCTCTTTGAGGGAATAGTGTGGTCATATCTTACATATCCTCTGAGCTAGCGAATGGTGTTCAACTCCAGTACATAGAATGATAATCAGACGCAATTTAGCTGTTAGTCGTGCTTTTCGTGGAAGAGAATGTTTTGGACTGCTGTGGGCTGTCCCCCAAAAATGCGTTTGTTTGAGATTGTTCAAAAGACAATAGACACACTTTGCTTAAAGCAAGCTATGCCAATAAAAGAACATAGTACAGGCCTACAATAGTTAACATCATGAAAGGAAAACTACAACTGATGTAGGTCAAGAATGCAGGAAGGGGGGGAGGGGTGTTTTAGGTTCAAAGATGGTATAAAGGAATGACTGAGCCTTTGATGTCTTCTGGCAGCTAGAACTCAGACAGACAGCCGTAGACAACCTGACAATCCGGAACACCACACCCCTTTTAAATCCCTCTACCTTCCTGGCCCCAGTAGTCTCTCACTCTCCAGTAACAAGCACTTTAATAGGATATGGTTAAACACCTGAAGCAGTTCAGCAAAAAGGCTGCTGCAGAGCAGAGGTTAGAGGTCAGGAGGGCAGCTTGCAACGCTGTGCTCCTTGGAAATTCATCATGCCCGTTACGGACCTTGTTATGGTCATTCATGGCTCTAGATGGTTTTACTTTTGATCTGTGTGGGGAATATTTGATATTATACAACGGGTGGGTCTAATCCTGAATGCTGATTGGCTAAAACCGCATTCCAGCCGGTGTCTATTCCACAAGTTACCACCGGCTAATTCTATGACGTTAAAATGCCTATTTACTCTGTTCCATCTGACTGAGCAGTCCACTGTCTCATCAGCCCAGCCAGGCACTTTATAAACGTGATCTCTACTATTAAAAGCATCTACATTTAGTTTTCAACAGCAGAGATTTGTATAAACCCTGCTGTCTGTCTCTCCGACATATTGCGACATCCAGCTCTCCAGCTGTCCCATAGTAATGAACGTGTCGGGGCGAGACAGACAGGCAGGCAACGTTTCTCACCCAGTGGAAATCATGAATCAGCTGGCATCATTTTTATGGATATACAGAAAGAGATGCCAATTGAAAAAAGTTCAAACGAAACGAAGTGCAGCTAGTTTGCAGTCTTTCCGGCTTCAGCTTGACTGTGTTAGCCGTGCTGTTGGCTAGCTCCTCTGAACAACCGTGTCCTAACGAGTGAGCACATTTTCTATGCCAGACAAAATCGTGCCTCATTAGCTCATTGTTATGGATGTCTCCAAATAAACGTAACTAGAATACAGATGAAACAAAAGCAAATGCGGCTACTTTGCTGTTATTCTGGCTGCACCTTTTGAAGTGACTAAGTTAGCCGTAGTTGGCTAGCTAGCAAGCAAGGGATAAGAACATTGCCAGCCAGTGTGGGGACTATATCTTGTGGAAGGATGAAATAGTATGAATAAATTCATTAATTAATTTTTTTATGAAAATTTTTCAATCATTATTCGAATATGTTGGTAACCCGTTGTATAAAAGTGATAATGCCCTTGAAGCCGGTGTTTGGAGAATATATTGGAATGTGCCAATATATCCTCAAAACAATGGCTTCTCGGGCATTATCACTTAATTACAAAGCATATGCGCACACACATGCACACTTTACACACATTTGCACATATAATATGGATCTATAGAGCCATAATAACTATCAGCATTTCAACGTTTAAACAGCAGTAGATAATAAAAACATATCAAAGGAAATTTTATTTGTCACATGCTCCGAATACAACCGGTGCAGGCCTTACCGTGAAATGCTTACTTACAGGCCCTTAACCAACAATGCAGTTCAAGAAATAGTTAATAAAATATTTACTAAATATAAGAAAGTTTTTTTTTTAATTGAAAAGTAACACAATAAATGTACCTAACAACAACAACAAGGCTATATACAGGGGGTACCGGTACCGAGTCAATATGCGGAGGTACAGGATAGTCGAGGTAACTGTGACTGCATAGATAATAAACAGCAGGTTTTGCAGCAAATGTAAAAAAAGAAAGGGGGTCAACGTAAATAGTCCGGGTGGCCATTTCATTAGTTGTTCAGCAGTCTTATGGCTTGGGGGTAGAAGCTGTTAAGAAGCCTTTTGGTCCTAGACTTGGCGCTCCCGTACCACTTGCAGTGCGGTAGCAGAGATATCAGTCTATGACTTGGGTGACTGGAGTCTTTGACAATTTTTTGGGCCTTCTTCTGACACCGCCTGTATATAGGTCCTGGACGTCAGGAAGCTTGGCCCCAGTGATGTACTGGGCCATACGCACTACCCTCTGTAGCGCCTTACGGTCAGATGCAGAGTAGTTGCCATACCAGGCAGTGATGCAACCGGTCAGAATGCTCTTGATGGTGTAGCTGTAGAAGTTTTGAGGATCTGGGGACCCATGCCAAATCTTTTCAGTCTCCTGAGGGGAAAAAGTTTTGTCGTGCCCTCTGTCATGGTGTGTTTGGACCATGATAGTTTATTGGTGATGTGGACACCAAGGAACTTAAAACTCTCGACCTGCTCCACTTCAGTCCCGTCGATGTTAACAGGGGCCTGTTCGGCCGTCCTTTTCCTATAGTCTACGATCAGCTCCTTTGTCTTGCTCACATTGAGAGAGAGGTTGTTGTCCTGGCACCACACTGACATTTCTCTGACCTCCTCCCTATAAGCTGTCTCATCATTGTTGGGGATCAGGCCTACCACTGTTGTGTTGTCAGCAAACTTAATGATGGTGTTGGAGTTGTGCTTGGCCACGCAGTCATGGGTGAACAGGGAGTACAGGAGGGGCCTAAGCATGCACCCCTGAGGGGCCCCAGTGTTGAGGATCAATTTGGCAGATGTGTTGTTGCCCACCCTTACCACCTGGGTGCGGCCTGTCAAGAAGTCCGAAGTCCGAAGAGTTAGGTGTTTAGTCCCAGGGTCCTTAGCTAAGTGATGAGCTTTGTGAGCACTGTGGTGTTGATCGCTGAGCTGTAGTCAATGAACAGGTAAGTGCGCTAAACGTCTATTGCCCCGTAGCACTCACTTCCATCATCATGAAGTGCTTTGAGAGACTAGTCAAGGATCATATCACCTCCACCCTACCTGACACCCTAGACCCATTCTAATTTGCTTACCGCAACAAAGGTCCACAGACGACGCAATCGCAATCACACTGCACACTGCCCTAACCCATCTGGACAAGAGGAATACCTGTGTAAGAATGCTGTTAATCGATTACAGGTCAGCATTTAACACCATAGTACCCTCCAAACTTGTTATTAAGCTCGAGACCCTGGGTCACGACCCCGCCCTGTGCAACTGGGTCCTGGACTTTCTGACGGGCCGCCCCCAGGTGGTGAGTGTAGGAAACAACATCTCCACCCACTGACCATCAACACTGGGGCCCCACAAGGGTGCGTTCTCAGCCCTCTCCTGTCCTCCCTGTTCACCCATGACTGCGTGGCCATGCACGCTTCCAACTCAATCATCAAGTTTGCAGACGACACTACAGTGGTAGGCTGGATTACCAACAACGACGAGACGGCCTACAGGGAGGAGGTGAGGGCACTCGGAGTGTGGTGTCAGGAAAATAACCTCACACTCAACGTCAACAAAACAAAGGAGATGATCGTGGACTTCAGGAAACGGGACACATCGACACATCGACGGGACAGTAGTGGAGAAGGTGGAAAGTATTAAGTTCCTCGGTGTACACATCAATGACAAACTGAAATGGTCCACCCACACAGACAACATTTCGGGTAGCCTTCCACAAGCTTCCCACAATAAGTTGGGAGAATTTTGGCCCATTCCTCCTGACAGAGCTGGTGTAACTGAATGAGGTTTGTAGGCCTCCTTGCTCGCACACACGTTTTAAGTTCTACCCACAAATTTTCTATAAGATTGAGGTCAGAGCTTTGTGATGGCCACTCCAATACGTTGACTTTGTTGTCCTTAAGCCATTTTGACACACCTATGTAAGTATGCTTGGGGTCATTGTCCATTTGGAAGACCCATTTGCGACCAAGCTTTAACTTTCTGACTGATGTCTTAAGATGTTGTTTCAATATATCCACATCATTTTCCTCCCTCATGATGCCATCTATTTTGTGAAGTGCACCAGTCCCTCCTGCAGCAAAGCACCCCAACAACATGATGCTGCCACCCCCGTGCTTCACGGTTGGGATGGTATTCTTCGACTTGCAAGCCTCCCCCTTTTTCCTCCAAACATAACGATGGTCATTATGGCAAAACACTTCTATTTTTGTTTCATCAGACCAGAGAACATTTCTCCAAATAGTACAATCTTTGTCCACATGTGCAGTTGCAAACCGTAGTCTGGCTTTTTATGGTGGTTTTGGAGCAGTGGCTTCTTTCTTGCTGAGCGGCCTTTAAGGTTATGTCAATATAGGACTTGTTTTACTGTGGATATAGATACCTTTGTACCTGTTTCCTCCATTATCTTCACAAGGTCCTTTGCTGTTGTTCTGGGATTGATTTGCACTTTTCGCACCAGAGTACGTTCATCTCTAGGAGACAGAACACGTCTCCTTCCTGAGCGGTATGACGGTTGCGTGGTCCCATGGTGTTTATACTTCGTACTATTGTTTCTACAGATGAACGTGGTACCTTCGGGCATTTGGAAATTGCTCCCAAGGATGAACTAGACTTCTGAGGTCTACAATTTTCTGAGGTCTTGGCTGATTTCTTCTGATTTTACCATGATGTCAAGCAAAGAGGCACTGAGTTTGAAGGTAGGCCTTGAAATACATCCACAGGTACACTTCCAATTGACTCAAATGATGTCAATTAGCCTATCAGAAGCCATGACATCATTTTCTGGAATTTTCCAAGCTGTTTAAAGGCACAGTCAACTTAATGTAAACTTCTGACTCACTGGAATTGTGATACAGGGAATTATGAGTGAAATAATCTGTCTGTAAACAATTGTTGGAAAAAATACTTGTGTCATGCACAAAGTAGATCTCCTAACCGACTTGCCAAAACTATAGTTTGTTAACAATACATTTGTGGAGTGGTTGAAAAATGAATTTTAATGACTCCAACCTAAGTGTATGTAAACTTCCGACTTCAACTGTATGTACATATTCTTATTCATTCCTTTACACTTGCGTGTATAAGGTAGTTGTTGTGAAATTGTTAGAGTACTTGTTAGATATTACTGCACGGGCGGAACTAGAAGCACAAGCATTTCGCTACACTCGCATTAACATCTGCTAACCATGTGTATGTGACCAATATAATTTGATTTGATTTGAACAGCATTCTCACATAGGAGTTTCTTTTGTCCGGGTGGGAAAGGGCAGTGTGGAGCGCGATTGAGATTGCGTCATCTGTGGATCTGTTGAGGCGGTATGTGAATTGGAGTGGATCTACGGTTTCTGGCATGATGGTGTTGATGTGAGTCACGACCAGCCTTTCAAAGCACTTCATGGCTACCGACGTGAGTGCTTCAGGGCGGTAATCATTTAGGCAGGTTACCTTCGCTTTCTTGGGCACAGGGACTATGGTGGTCTGTTTGGAACATGTAGGTATTACAGACTCAGCAAGGAGAGATGTTGAAAATGTCAGTGAAGTGTCAGTTTCTGTCATGTATTTCTGGTGTCAGTTTCTGGTTGTGCAAGACAGCAGATATCATTCCACTTGTTATAATTTTATTTCACATCATTATATAACACAGGAGACACTGATTGTATCATGGTTTCTTTTTTAGGTTGACCTAAGTGACATTTGATTCATGAGTTCACAGTAACTTACCTTCTTGTTGCTTATCACGCCTAACATATGTAACAATGACATGACTACCATGCAGAAACCGTTTTGACATCAGTTTGACATGTTTCCTTGTCTCATTGCCGAGCAACACTGTGTGTTATTCATTGGGCAGTAGGGACAGGCCAAGTGCTGTGGGGACCATTGTGTGTCATTGTAGGTCACAATGGAACTTAACACTTGACAGAGCTGGGGTTTCTTGTCAGCAGCTAAACTTGATCCTATTGTTTTGTTTCTGGTGAAGAGCTGTAAATAGAGGGATTTGACCCTGTGGCAGTTAGTCTTCATGTCACATTGACTCTAAACACAGTAATACTGCATATACAGTAAGGAAGATGATCACATGTAGGAGATCAACTGCATACATTAGTACTAAACACAGGAAGTGGGGATTTCCAAAGTAACGTATCTAAACATAATTTCACATACTACAGTGTTGGATGGCTTTATAGAACGTAATATGTTTAGAGGAACATATCTATTTTCTGGTGCTGTCATCTATCCCCATAGCCAGCAGCCCTTGAGGTGAGACAGGTTGACCTGTCCTGTCATTTTCATCCAGACAGATGTCTTCCTCCATCCTGCAAGGCCCCATCACGCTAGACGTTTACATCAACGCTTATGGAACCCCTACAGTGCCCTGCAGACCACAAAGGGGGCGGTCACATTACCAGAGGTGTAGCTACCTAGGTAACTTCAGAAGGATAATCCGTGGACCTGGTAAAACCGGTCTTTACAGGGCTTACTGTCTTTACAAGGCAACACCTAGCAACCTCAAGCCGTGCAGCATTGTCTGTTGATTGGGTCTGCATGTGTTCCCTTAGTCCAAGTCCCCTCGGTCGGTCATTGTTCTCTTGCTGGAGTATTTCATCTCTGTCTGTTGTCTCAACTGCTCTGTAACAAAGAAACAAACAAGGAAGAGGAGAATGAGAAATGGGGAAAGTTATGAAATACTGAGTGTGTAACTGTGCTACTTTACAGTATACTCTGATAGTGCTACCCAACACCTGTAGTATATTAAATAATGATATAAACTGGTTTACTGATATACGGATTTGTTAAAAACGGTCTGTTATTCTCTTTGGTTACCTTCTCATTGTCCTGGAGGAATCAAATTCTTCAGATGTATTTTCTCAGCTCCGCAGATGCCTCCTCAATGTCTTATAAACAAACATTTAACAGTCATGCCAACCTTCCTGCTGGCGTGCACTTAGTCGAACTGCGCTGCCACCTCAGAGCCACAGAGATGGATTGGATGGATTCTCCGTTTCTCAGACATGTCTCTAAGAACACTCCAGGCCACTGCCACACTCTGATGCACTGCTGATTCAAGCTAGACACCCAGACCACCACCCCTCCCCTTTATATTAAAATATACCAGCCGCCACTGGCATGGGGCTGGATTCAAGATTTACAGTGGAAAAGGCATATACATTTCTCCACCATGTTGAGCTGGTGTGTCTGGAATGTTTGTTGGGACTGGAGTTTTGCGAGGGGTGTGAGAAAACAACATAGTGTTGTAAACACTGAGGGTAGCCCCAGCCCCAATCTCTGATCCAGATGTAATGCAGGCGTGGAGACTGGAGAGAGAGAGAAGATTGCTGTAACCTAATCCAGAGCTACTGGTGTCACATTGGCAGTCCATCACCTCTCTCTCTCTTCTCTTGCTCTCTTTCGGTCTCTCCCTCCTCCTCTCTGTTTGGATTTATGGAGACAGACATCCAACATTCTGATGTATTGCTTCTGATTAATACTTTCTTGTCTTGACTTTACATTTATTTTGTATTTGTGGGGATTCTAAAGGCCCTGTGATCACAGGAAACAAATGACAAACACATGGTGTGATGTTTCCAAATTCTTTTATTAATTTGCAATAAACTACTCTAGCCTTGTTTTAAGGCATCTTGGGTAGTATCTCTTCTAAAAACAGGTATATTATCTATCGTGTGGCTATTCTATAGCAATTGGTTATTTCCATGCGCCTATTCCAATAGATTATAAATACGTTAGTTTATGTGCATGCATTTGTATTTGTACAAATGAGCTCTGACTGGGATTTTTGGGGGGGAATGGTCATCCAACTTGGAATTCCAAGTCGGAAACTCGGGCATCTTTCAAGAGCTCCGTCCGTCCGACGTCAAGACAACAGACTTTTTTCCCGAGTTCCCATTTGTCTTAAAAGCACCATAAGATACGGTCCTTTACACAGCCAATCAATTACAAATGTAAGTCTATCAGTGGCGAGGTCGAGGTGTGTTGCAGAAGCGCTTTCCTCACTCTGCTTTCTGGCAACAATTACACCAACGATGAATTCAAAGCTTTGGCCCAAAACCAGACGTACTCTGGTATTTCCCACTTATAGTGGTATTCCGGGAACTCGTCAGTCACTTAGGTTTGGAGGCTAGCTATAGGCACATTTCACCCTCTTCCTCTCGGTGCAGGTGTTGGTCGTTGGTCCTGCTGTTGGTAAGCGAGCTCTGAATCAGTCGTATTGATGTGCGTAAAATTAGGGTTTGGTCCAGGCCGCAGGAGTCAGTCGTTCATGAATATTCGAAGGTTGATTTCAACAAGTTACATTATCCCTTTTGGTCATACATCGAAATATTGACAGATTTTAAATATCTGCAAATAATCGATTTATTAATATATCCTACCAGGCAAATAAAGCATTTCTCAAAGCTGAAATGTACGTTTATGCGTTTGTTTCAGTCTGGCAAAATGTTGATTCTGTTTCTTTTTGTGTTTACAAATTGTGTAATATTAGTTTATTTTCTGCTTGTTTGTTTAAGAATTGCAATTGTATTTCGTGCTGTATAAATAGAGTTGTTGGCCTATATTATGCCTACAAAATAATAAAGTATCAAATTGAGGAGGAAAGCATTGCATTACTGGAACTATACAATGAATCCTGACAATATAAGTGTACATGTCTTTTCAGTTGCACAGCCATTTTACCATAATTTTGTATGCACATAAACTAGGAATATGTGCCTGCATTCATAATACCCAAGTTCTGCTGGTCATTACACAAGACAGGGGAGTAACTTTCTCTGGGGACGGGGGACATGAACCCCTCCCCTCATTCTGAAATTGCACTCTTCACGACTGTCTTGGTGTGCTTGGACCATGTTAGTCTGTTGGTGATGTGGACGCCAAGGAACTTGTAGTCCACAATCATCTCCTTTGTCTTGATCACGTTGAGGGAGAGTTTGTTGTCCTTGCACCACACGGTCAGGTCTCTGACCTCCTCCCTATAGGCTGTCTCATCGTTGGTCAGGCCTACCATTGTTTTGTCATCAGCAAACTTAATGATGGTGTTGGAGTCGTGCCTAGCCGTGTAGTCATGAGTGAACAGGGAGTAGAGGAGGGGACTGAGCACGCACCCCTGATGGGCACCCGTGTTGAGGATCAGCGTGGCGGATGTGTTGTTACCTAAAGCATTTCATGACTACAGATGTGAGTGCTAAGGGTCGGTAGTCATTTAGGCAGGTTACTTTAGTGTTCTTGGGCACAGGGACTATGGTGGTTTGCTTGAAACATGTTGGTATTACAGACTCAGACATGGAAAGGTTGAAAACCCCAGTGAAGACACTTGCCAGTTGGTCAGCGCATGCTCGGAGTACACGTCCTGGTAATCCGGCTGGCCCAGCGGCCTTGTGAATGTTGACCTGTTTAAAGGTCTTACTCACATCGGCTGCGGAGTGCGTGATCACACAGTCGTCCGGAACATCTGATGCTTTCATGCATGTTTCAGTGTTACTTGCCTCGAAGCGAGCATAGAAGTTATTTAGCTCGTCTGGTAGGCTCGTGTCACTGGGCAGCTCTCGGCTGTGCTTCCCTTTATAATCTGTAATGGTTTGCGAGCCCTGCCACATCTGACAAGCGTCGGAGCCGGTGTAGTACGATTCGATCTTAGTCTTGTATTGACGCTTTGCCTGTTTGATGGTTCGTTGGAGGGCATAGCGGGATTTCTTATAAGCTTCCGGGTTAGAGTCCCGCTCCTTGAAAGTGGCAGTTCTACCATTTTAGCTCAGTGCGGATGTTTCCTGTAATCCATGGCTTCTGGTTGGGGTATGTACGTACAGTCACTGTGGTGACAATGTCCTTGAAGCACTTATTGATAAAGGCAGTAATTCATGTGGTCTAATCCTCAATGCCATCGGAAGAATCTTATAACATATTCTGTTTTGTTAGCAAACAGTCCTGTAGTTTAGCATCTGCTTCATCTGCTTTATTGATCTAGTCACTGGTGCTTCCTGCTTTATTTTTTGCTTGTAAGCAGGAATCAGGAGGATAGAGTTATGGTTAGGTTTTCCAAATGGAGGGCGAGGGAGAGCTTTGTACGTGTCTCTGTGTGTGGAGTAAAGGTGGTCTAGAATTTTTTTCCCCTCTGGTTGCACATTTATCATGCTGATAGAAATTAGGAAAGACTGATTTAAGTTTCCCTGCATTAAAGTCCCCGGTCACTAGGAGTGCCGCCTCTGGATGAGCGTTTTCCTGTTTGCTCATGGTGGAATACAGCTCACTGAGTGCGGTTTTAGTGCCAGCTTCTGTCTGTGGTGGTATGTAGACAGCTATGAAAAATACAGATAAACTCTCTAGGTAGATAGTGTGGTCTACAGCTAAACATGAGATACTCTACCTCAGGCGAGCAAAACCCTGAGACTTCCTTAGATATCGTGCACCAGCTATTGTTTACAAATATGCATAGGCTCTCGCCCCGTGTCTTACCACAGGCTGCTATTCTGTCCTGCCGATGGAGTTTATAACCCGCCAGCTGTATGTTCTTAATTAATGTCGTCGTTCAGCCACGACTCGGTGAAACATAAGATATTACAGTTTTTAATGTTACGTTGGTAGGATATACGTGCTCTCAGTTCGTCCCATTTATTTTCCAGCAATTAAACGTTAACTAGCAGAACGGAAGGCAAGGGCAGATTAGCCACTCGTTGCCTGATCCTCACAAGGCATCCTGATCTCTTTCCACCTACGACACCAATTTGAGGTGCGTAATCCCAGTTCTGATGTCCAGAAGCTCTTTTTGGTCATAAGAGACGGTAGCAGCAACATTATGTGCAAAACAAGAAACGAACAATGTGAAAAAACAAACAAAATAGCATGGTTGGTTAATAGCCGATAAGACATAGCTATCTGTCAGGTAGAAGTACACTGCTCAAAAAAATAAAGGGAACACTAAAATAACACATCCTAGATCTGAATGAATGAAATATTCTTATTAAATATTTTTTTCTTTACATAGTTGAATGTGCTGACAACAAAATCACACAAAAATTTATCAACCCATGGAGGTCTGGATTTGGAGTCACACTCAAAATTAAAGTGGAAAACCACACTACAGGCTGATCCAACTTTGATGTAATGTCCTTAAAACAAGTCAAAATGAGGCTCAGTAGTGTGTGTGGCCTCCACGTGCCTGTATGACCTCCCTACAATGCCTGGGCATGCTCCTGATGAGGTGGCGGATGGTCTCCTGAGGGATCTCCTCCCAGACCTGGACTAAAGCATCCGCCAACTCCTGGACAGTCTGTGGTGCAACGTGGCATAGTGGATGGAGCGAGACATGATGTCCCAGATGTGCTCAATTGGATTCAGGTCTGGGGAACGGGCGGGCCAGTCCATAGCCTTCCTCTTGCAGGAACTGCTGACACACTCCAGCCACATGAGGTCTAGCATTGTCTTGCATTAGGAGGAACCCAGGGCCAACCGCACCAGCATATGGTCTCACAAGGGGTCTGAGGATCTCATCTCGGTACCTAATGGCAGTCAGGCTACCTCTGGCGAGCACATGGAGGGCTGTGCGGCCCCCAAAGAAATGCCACCCCACACCATGACTGACCCACCGCCAAATCGGTCATGCTGGAGGATGTTGCAGGCAGCAGAACGTTCTCCATGGTGTCTCCAGACTCTGTCACGTCTGTCACGTGCTCAGTGTGAACCTGCTTTCATCTGTGAAGAGCACAGGGCACCAGTGGCGAATTTGCCAATCTTGGTGTTCTCTGTCAAATGCCAAACGTCCTGCACGGTGTTGGGCTGTAAGCACAAACTCCACCTGTGGACGTCGGGCCCTCATACCACCCTCATGGAGTCTGTTTCTGACCGTTTGAGCAGACACATGCACATTTGTGGCCTGCTGGAGGTCATTTTGCAGGGCTCTGGCAGTGCTCCTCCTTGCACAAAGGCAGAGGTACCGGTCCTGCTGCTGGGTTGTTGCCCTCCTACGGCCTCCTCCACGTCTCCTGATGTACTGGCCTGTCTCCTGCTAGCGCCTCCATGCTCTGGATACTACGCTGACAGACACTGCAAACCTTCTTGCCACAGCTCGCATTGATGTGCCATCCTGGATGAGCTGCACTACCTGAGCCACTTGTGTGGGTTGTAGACTCCGTCTCATGCTAGTACTAGAGTGGAAGCACCGCCAGCATTCAAAAGTGACCAAAACATTAGCCAGGAAGCATAAGAACTGAAAAGTGGTCTGTTGTCACCACCTGCAGAACCACTCCTTTATTGGGGGTGTCTTGCTAATTGCCTATAATTTCCACCTGTTGTCTATTCCATTTGCACAACAGCATGTGAAATGTATTGTCAATCAGTGTTGCTTCCTAAGTGGACAGTTTGATTTCACAGAAGTGTGATTGACTTGGAGTTACATTGTGTTGTTTAAGTGTTCCCTTTATTTTTTTGAGCAGTGTATTAACCTTAGTTTTTTACCCGTTTCAACAGAAGTAAATTTGATGATGTACCATTAGCTAGAGCTAGCCAAAAGTTGGCTAACGTTAGATAACTTTGGCTATTCTTTTTGCCTCAATCACACTAGACCTGAATCAAACGATGAAACCAGTGGCCAAACGATCGAAGACCGATATTCTGATGTTTTTTCGAGGCAATGTGAGTTTTTATTAGTCAGTATAGCAATGTAACGTTATTGATCTGTCAGTTTCCCTAGCTAATTCCCTACTTTTCACACTGACATGGTATAAACAGCTCTACAGGCTTCTCTGTCATGGTGCACAGTCAGTACACAACATAATGCCCATCATGTCTTAGCACGATGAGATGGTGACAGGTGTTCCTGCAGTGTCAAACAGCCAGGAAAGACCAGCCTACGGAGGTCAGGTGAATTTTTGCAGTATATTATAACAAACAGTGAATGGATGCAAAGTTCCATCTTGAGTTGATGGGTAGGCTTCAGTCTGGGATCTGGGAATTATGGTAATTTCAATTATTGAACCATTGATTATATTCTTGGATAATATAATGTATAAATGTACACCAATGTAATTGTCTCTGTGCAGCAAACACTTGACAAGCAAGACGCTTCAAAGATTGAAACGATTTTAAGGCAGTCTGACAAACCTCTAAAGTTGATTTCCAAACTGTATTAAGGGTGGAGAGGCTTTTCAATGACACAAAACATGTAAAATAAAAATGTGAGGAAGACTTGGGAGATGCTAATGATGATGATGAATGGATACAGATATGTTAGAATGCCCAGTCATGTTCATATCATCTCAGACATAAATTCCTGCAGTTTAATGCAATCGCCGTGTTAGAATTCTAAAAATAACTTCATTACGACATCCAGCTTAGGTATAGCGAGAGAGTACCCAAAATCTGGGCGCAAACGACTATTTCACATGTTCGACAGATATATGAAATAGCATCATAAAATGGGTCCTACTTTTGACGATCTTTCATCAGAATGTTGTACAAGGGGTCCTTTGTCGGGAACAATCGTTGTTTGGATTTAGAATGTCCTCTTCTCCAGTCAATTAGCACGGAAAGCTAGCAAAGTGGCACGAAGCTCTCCTTCCTGAACAAAGGCACACAACGCAACACGCCTAACGTCCCGAAAAATTTTCAATAATCTAATAAAACTATATTGAAAAAACATACTTTACAATGATATTGTCACATGTATCAAATAAAATCAAAGCCGGAGATATTAGTCGTCTATAACGACAGCTGTACAGAAGGCAAAACCAGGTCCCTTCACGCGCTCTCCAGAAAACAGGAAACTGGTGACACGTCATACAAAGAGCTTTTGTTCGACCCCAGATCAAGTTATTCACTCCATTTCTTCTCTCACTGCCTGTCGACATCTAGTGGAAGACGTATGAAGTGCATCTATACTAATAAATATCAAGGACATTAATAGGCAGGCCCTAGAACAGAGCATCGATTTCAGATTTTCCACTTCCTGTAAGGAAGTTTGCTGCAAAAGGAGTTCTGTTTTACTCACAGATGTAATTCAAACGGTTTTAGAAACTAGAGAGTGTTTTCTATCCAATAGTAATAATAATATGCATATTGTACGAGCAAGAATTGAGTACGAGGCCGTTTGAAATGGGCACCTTTTATCCGGCTACTCAATACTGCCCCTGCAGCCCAAACAGGTTAATAACGAAGTGAAACTTTGACAGGACAAAACAATCACGAATACAACGACCGAACAGCTTCGATGTGCAAACTTCCAGCACACAAACAAAGAACAAGATCCCACACAGAAGGAGGGAAAGGGCTGCCTAAGTATTTTATTTATTTTACCGTTATTTTACCAGGTAAGTTGACTGAGAACACATTCTCATTTGCAGCAACGACCTGGGGAATAGTTACAGGGGAGAGGAGGGGGATGAATGAGCCAATTGTAAACTCTGATCCCCAATCAGAGACAACGATAGACAGCTGCCTCTGATTGGGAACCACACTCACCAGAAACAAAGAAATACAAAACCTAGAAATAAAGAACATAGAATGCCCACCCAAATCACACCCTTGACAGCTACTGTGACAGTTACTGTGTATACTTTACAGTATGAATACTTTTCATTAATTGACCAATATAAAACCATTCTCATTTGCAGCAACGACCTGGGGAATAGTTACAGGGGAGAGGAGGGGGATGAATGAGCCAATTGTAAACTCTGATCCCCAATCAGAGACAACGATAGCCTCTGATTGGGAACCACACTCACCAGAAACAAAGAAATACAAAACCTAGAAATAAAGAACATAGAATGCCCACCCAAATCACACCCTTGACAGCTACTGTGACAGTTACTGTGTATACTTTACAGTATGAATACTTTTCATTAATTGACCAATATAAAACCATATATAAAAATATTAAAAATAATGCATAAAAAAATATTGTTTCCCATCAGCTTGGACCACATTTTATTAGCCAAAAATGTGTCATTTCAATTCATGTATCCAATTATCAATACTGTAGATTTTTGTAACATCATATGAGTATGTTAAGTGTTTCTTATAAATGGCATAGGACTTTGAATAGCTAATAGAGAAATAAACATGCACACCAGATCTATTTATTGTTCACAAAATAGCCCCAGTCCTCAAACAGTCTCAGAGGAAGGACCCATCAGAAACATCATGGCTGCACTGTCTGAAGCGATGGGCTAAGCAGGCAGAAATGAGTGTTATGCTCAGTCAAATGGTGCCTGAAGGAGAGATTAAGAGTTCATCAATTGTGGCATGAACTCTTGTTCTGTTTTGTTTTCACTCCTAGGGCGAGAACACGAATGTAAAACAGCAAATCCGGTTGAGTGGTATGTGCACTGTACAGTATATGTAAAATAGTCCAGTTTCATAATAGAAGTTCTGATATCCCTGCCTCGAGTAAAACTACAAAAATACATTATTAACTGTTAAAATTAAGCGGATATTTACCATAGATGATCTACAATTGTAAATGTATTTTGGGTGTCATTTAACCATTGGAAGGGGGAGAATAGCCTACAAAAACTCAAAAGCTTTAATTTATGACAATTAGCATTTCAACTTCATGTTGAAAACTGATACACATGATGTGCACAATCTGCATAATTTCCTATGTTGTCGTTGTGATCTGATCCCATGCATTCATGATGTTTTCTCAGGGGCAGTGGAGTGACAGTCAGTCTAACACCAGGCCTCACCATTCTAACAGAGCCCTGCTTGTAAAACATGACGTGCCAAGGGGGAAGATCACAGCCATAGCAGTTACATGAGAATGTGCATTTGATTTGTACATGGGGGATGTTGTCATTCTGTATCAGTGCAGTGTGATGGACAAAACGGACTGACAGACACACACACACACACACACAAACACATGCCCATGCACAACTTGTGGACAAGGGAGACGCCAGTGAGTCTGGGACTTGCTCAGGAGTATTGTTATTAACATTTTCCCTTGCGTGTATTAAGGCAGCCACAGCGAGGACTCATCCAAGTGCTATGACTGCAGGGCTCGCCTTTGTTCTTCTCCTGTAACGCAGACATAATTGCAAGCCTTAAAGAGCATCTACCTTTCCTTTTCTCTCGCTCACACGTCTGCCTCACACCATGGCCCTCACCCTGCACGGTTATGACAGACATTCAGATCAGAGCTCAGCCCTATGGATTGAGCAACTAAGTGCCTTGTAAGCGGCGAGGTACATGCCCATAGGCTTCAGTCCCAAAACCTTTATTTTCTGTTTCTGTTCATTTGACCTATTGATCCGTTCGTGTGTCAAGCTGTCAGTTCCACGTGTAGGATTTCCATGATGGTTGTTTTGCTGTGATGAATTAAGAGTCTAGGAGTATCACATGCTAATCTGTCCAACGTGTACTGATCCCACGGTCTACCATTGTCGAGGTTCCTTTTAATGACTAGCTATTGCTGTCGTCACAACAAAAATAATGCACTATTTTCCGTAACAGGTTGAACAGATACTGCAGGTAACAGTATAGCAGTTTGCCATATTATTGTTCCATTTGACATCATGCTACAGGTCATTTCACCAAGCTTCCCAATTCGAAGCCTATGCAGCTGAGGCATTGTATGGAGCTATAGCAGTGCTCGATTACAAAGCCTGCATGCATTTCAGCTTGGCGGTCATTTTTCGGACTAATTTCTCTGACAATAAGTTGTGGCTTTGTTCAGGCTGGTTGGCTGTGTCGGGGGGTACAGGGAGGGACACATTTGTTCCAGCCCTAACCCAGAGTACTCTCAGTATGCATATACACTCAAAAAAACTGCTAATTAAAAGCAACCCAATTTGGGTTATTTGCTAACCCAGCGCTCTGTAAATATTGGACAAAACACACCCTCTGTCATTTTGACCCAGCCAGTTGGGTTGCGTGAATCATTTGGATAATTTAACCCTTAGTTAGGTCATTTTTACTCTCATGCTGGGTTGACCTAGCAGCTGGGACATTTTGAATGTAATCCTTTGGTTATTTTCAGGAGGTGTGGTGTATTAGGGCCGTGGCTTTCAGATAGATCTTATTGGCCACCTGTGAGGGTAAATGTTATTCATGTTCATCACGTTAAGTCTACAGGATTTTTTCTGCAAAGAAAAGTCTTGGGCGGGCCGAGCCCAAACAGTAACAATACAGAAAAGTTTTTCCATCCTGCAAATTTTATATATCAAATGTTATTTGTCTCATGTGTCGAATACAACTGTTGTAGACGTTACCGTGAAATTCTTACTTAAAAGTTCTTAACCAACAATGCAGTTCAAGAAATAGAGTTAAGGAAATATTACTAAATAAACTAGAGTATAATTTTTTATAAAAGTAACAGAATAAAATAACAATAACAAGGGTATTTACAGGGGGTAAATAGTCCGGGTGGCCATTTGATTAATTGTTCAGCAGTCATATGGCTTGGGGGTAGAAGCTGTTAAGGAGCCTTTTGGACCTAGACTTGGCGCTCCAGTACCGCTTGCCGTGCGGTTGCAGAGAGAACAGTCTGTTGGAAAAGCATTCCAGGTGAAACTGGTTGAGAGAATGCCAACAGTGTGCAAAGCTGTTATCAAGGCAAAGGGTGGCTACTTCATATCTAAAATATGAAATATATTTTGATTTGTTTAACACTTTTCTGGTTACTACATGATTCCATATGTGTTATTTCATTGTTTTGGTGTCTTTACTATTACTCTACAATATAGAAATAGTAAAAATAAAGAAAAACCCTTGATTGAGTAGGTGTCCAAACTTTTGACTTGCACTGTATATATGTAATTTGCCGGATGGTAAAACGTTTTGGTGTAAAAGTAACCTTTTACTACAATGGGCTAAATCAGGATCACACAGTGTTTCTTGGTAGTCTTAAAACAAATCTACTTTGAAACAAAAGTATACAACTCACCCACATGGTTATGGGCTTAAAAAAAGAAGAAACCTGTACCATGTCAGATATATTTTTTGTTTGCATCCCAATATTACACATTATATACATCACAGAAGATGGAAATATAACAAAACCGTTTGACATAGCAACAGTATTTTCAACAGGTTTTTTAAATAATGTTTATGAATTATGAAATTATGAAAGATATTTCACATTGCACCCATGAGGCCACCAGAGGATGATTTGGTCATTTGACTGCAGGAAAGGTCTACATGACTAAAACCAGATAGAAAGCATGTTGAAAGATAATGGACCTATATCTTTTTAAAATTAGATAAACCTTTTGAGAACTAAATCACAAAAGCTAGACAGTCAGGGAGAATCAAAAATGATGCATTCAGGAGTAACTCCATTGATTTTCTTATCATGTTTTAGCATAATATCACAGCATAAGCCATGTCAAAATGCGTAGAATTGCAGAAAATCAGCTTTAAAGAATAACTTTACATATTTTTCATCGAACACCAGGTGTTTTAGGCTTAGTTATAGTGAAACACATCAATTCTGGTCTTCATTTTGACCGTTTGTTTCAAAAGGGATATTTTGGTCTTTTAGTGGTAAATCTAGCTGTTTTTACTCCTAGTGGTTCACTCTACCATTGAAATCATTATATAGAGTCCTCTACGTCATCTCAAGGGAAGGGTTCAGTATGAAATATGCTGCTTTCAAAATGTGCTGTGCTGTCACCTCAAGACAGCAAAAAAATATCAAAAGGCAGTAATTGTGCTTTCAAGAGAACTGGGAACTCTTAAAAAAATGACTTCATGTGATCTCCAAGTCGAAAAGTCGGAGCTCTACAAAGATGCCAAAGTTTCCGACTTGGAATTCAAAGTTGCGTGACCGTTAAAAATATTTTTTCCCAGTCAGAGCTAGTTTTTTTCCCAGAGTTCCCAGTTGTCTTGAACGCACTGAAGTTGGAAATCTGAGATTTCCGATTTCCCAGTTGTTTTGAAGGCGGCATCAGGCACATTTCTGCATATGCCCAAATTCTACTTTTTGCTTACCGTTTTCACAAAGAAGAAAAAAACATGAAGGCTATGAAGATTATACAATTATATTTGTAGATACATCCATCGTAACAAGAAATATATGACACTGGTGATCATGTCAAATCGTTGTATTTTCTCCCTACCCGCTATGACTGATTGGTGGTGCAGTCCGCTATAATAGTTGGCTCATAGTTCGAAGGTTGTGAATTCTAATCACACATGGTGGAGATGTCTTTTTCCCCAAATCCTTTATTTACAACATTCATCCCATTCCCACACACTTTTAATTCTGAAAAGTGAAAGCATACCCGGGAGAGGGGTCGGCCTGGGGATAGTTGGAGGTTTTTATTAAGTAACCAAAACCAATCTATTGGAAAAAGAGCTGTTACCTGCGGGCCTGTGTACCGACATCCATGTTTTACAGCTAGTTTCCTGCATTTCTACACATTTTGCCATAGAGTGGAGAGATGTTTGCAGTTTTAAATATGGTATCTGAGTGAGACTGACTAACCAAATTAAATGGGGATCCCCCCAGGCTGGTAATTCGACCATGATAACAAGTCTTATACAGCTGGTCAGTAAACACATTTTGCAATCAAAAAATTGGATGCTGACATGGGCTAAGTGACTGATAAAACAAGACAAACATACGAGAAAGGCTGATGCACAACAACATTTCGATATTGCACCTTGTGGGGGCTAAAAATAACTATCTGAAGAAAAAAAAAGTCTGTAACATTAGGTAAAACATGACCAAAATGAGAGGGTTGTACACCAGCTTGACGCTAAATTTTACACAAATTTTACAACATACACCATCTGTTTACATTTTGACCATATGATTGAGTTCAGGTACAAGACAAATGTGCAGTTTTTGTTTTGCTATTAATTTAAATAGATTACATTCTCATCTGCATATATTTTTCTTGAATATTTATGAAACGTGTTGAAATTTGACCAAATAGGCAGGGTAAACTGTTTCCAAAAGCATCCCTTTATTTGCTTTTACAGAACCTTCAGAAAGTATTCACACCCCTTGACTTTTTCCAAATGTTGTTGTATTACAGCCTGAATTTAAAATGGATGAATTTAGAAATGTAAAATGAAAAGCTGAAATGTCTTGAGTCAATAAGTATTCAACCCCTTAGTCATGGCAAACCTAAATAAATTCAAGAGTAAACGTGCTTAACAAGTCACACTAAGTTGCATGGACCCACTCTGTGTGCAATAATAGTGTTTAACATGACTTTTCAATGACTACCTCATCTCTGTATCCCATACATACAATTATTTGTAAGGTCCCTCAGTTGAGCAGTGAATTTCAAACACAGATTCAACTACAAAGACCAGGGAAGTTTTACAATACCTCGCAAAGAAAGGCACTGTCATGCCCTGACCATAGAAAGCCTGTTATTCTCTATGTTGGTTAGGTCGGGGTGTGACTAGGGTGGGTCATCTAGGTGTCTATGTTGGCCTGTTATGGTTCCCAATCAGAGGCAGCTGTTTATTGTTGTCTCTGATTGGGGATCATATCTAGGCAGCCATTTCCCATTTGTGCTTTGTGGGATCTTGTGTTTGTGTAGCTGCCTGCGAGCAGCCCAGAACATCACGTTTCGTTTGTGCTTGTTAGTGTTGTTTGGTGAGTTTCGATTAATTAAAATATGTGGAACACAATGCTCGCTGCGCCTTGGTCCAATCATTTCGACGAGCGTGACAGGCACCTACTGGTAAACGGGTAAAAAATAAGCAGACATTGAAAATCCATTTGAGCATGGTAAAGTTATTAATTACACTTTGGATGGTGTATCAATACGCCCAGTCACTACAAAGATACAGGCGTTGTTCCTAACTCAGTTGCCGGAGAGGAAGGAAACCACTTAGGGATTTTACCAATGGTGACAGAGATTAATGACTGTGATAGGAGAAAACTGAAGATGGATCAACAACATTGTAGTTACTCCACAATACTAACCTAATTGACAGAGTGAAAAGAAGGAAGCCTGTACAGAATAAAGCATGTTCCAAAACATGCGTCCGGTTTGCAATAAGCCACTAAAGTAATACTGCAAAAAAACGTGTGGCAAAGCAATGAACTTTTAGTCATGAATACAAACTGTTAGGTTTGAGGCAAAACCAATACAACACATTACTGAGTACCATTCTCCATATTTTCAAGCATAATGCTGGCGTCATCATGTTATGTATGCTTGTAATCGTTAAGGACTGGGGGAGTTTTTCAGGATAAAAAGAAATGGAATAGAGATGAGCATAGGCAAAATCTTAGATAAAAACCTGGCTCAGTCTGCTTTCCAACAGACACTGCGAGATGAATTCACGTTTTAGCAGGACAATAACCTACAGCAATTTTTTTACCAACAAGACAGTGAATGTTCGTGAGTGGCCGAGTTACAGTTTTGACTTAAATCTACTTGAAAATCTATGGCAAGACCTGAAAATGGTTGTCTAGCGATGATCAGCAACCAATTTGACAGAGCTTGAAGAATTTTGAATACAATATTGGGCAAATGTTGAACCATCCAGGTGTGCAAAGCTCTTAGAGACTTACCCAGAAAGACTCACAGCTGGAATCATTGCCAAAGGTGCTTCTACAAAGTATTGACTCAGGGGTGTGAATGCTTATGTAAATTAGATATTTCATGCATTTAATTTTGAAACAATTAGCAAAAATGATTAACTCAATTTCATATTCAGGCTGTAACACAACAAAATAAGTCAAGGCGGTATGAATACTTTCTGAAATTACTGTACATACACTACACGGCCAAAAGTATGTGGAAACCTGCTCGTCGAAAATCTAATTCAAAGATCATGGACATTAACAGACTTTAACAGTCTTCACTCTACTGGAAAGGCTTTTCACTAGATGTCGGAACATTACTGAGCATTAGTGAGGTTGGGGACTGATGATGGGCGATTAGACCTGGCTCGCAGTCACCATTCCAATTCATCCCAAAGGTGTTCGATGGAGTTGATGTCAGGGCTCTGTGCAGGCCAGTCAAGGTCTTCCACACAGATCTCAACAAACCGTTTCTGTATGGACTTCGCTTTGTGCACGGGGGCATTGTCATACTGAAACAGGAAAGGGCCTTCCCCAAACTGTTGCCACAAAGTTGGAAGCAGAGTATCATCTAGACTGTCATTGTATACTGTAGCGTTAAGATTTCCCTTCACTAGAACTAAGGGACCTACAGTAGCGCGAACCATGAACAACAGCCCAGCCCATTATTCCTCCCTACCAAACTTTAGTTGGCACTGTGCATTCGGGCAGGTAGCATTCTCCTGGCATTCGCCAAACCCAGATTTGTCCGTCGGACTGCCAGATGGTGAAGCGTGATTCATCACTCCAGAGATATTTCCACTTCACAATAACAGCACTTAAAACTGACCAGGGCAGCTCTAGCAGGACATAAATGTGACGAACTGACTTGTTGGAAAGGTGGCGTCTCATGACGGTACCACGTTGAAAGTCACTGAGCTCTGCAGTGAGGCAAATTTTACTCCCAATGTTTGTCTACGGAGAATGTATGGCTGTGTGCTTGATTTTACACACCTGTCAGCAACAGGTGTGGCTGAAATAGCCGAAGCCACTTATTTTAAGTGGTGTCCACATACTTAAGTATTTACACTACCAGTCAAAAGTTTGTACACACCTACTCATTCCAGGGTTTTTCTTTCATTTTGCACGCTCTTGGCATTCTCTCAATACAATGCTGCTGGAGGAATGCTTTTCCAACAGTCTTGAAGGATTCCCGCATATGCTGAGCACTTGTTGGCTGCTTTTCCTTCACTGTGGACCAACTCATCCCAAACAATCTCAATTGGTTTGAGGTCAGGTGATTGTGGAGGCTATGTCATCTGATGCAGCACCATCACTCTCCTTCTTGGTCAAATAGCCCTTACACAGCCTGGAAGTGTGTTTTGGGTCATTGTTCTGTTGATAAACAAAAAATAGTCCCACTAAACGCAAACCAGATGGGATGGCGTATCGCTGCAGAATGCTGTAGTAGCCATGTTGGTTAAGTGCGCCTTGAATTCTAAATTTATCACTGACATTGTCAACAGCAAAGCACCTTCACACCTCCTCCTCCATGCTTCACGGTGGGAACCACACATGCTGAGATCATCCATTCACCTACTCTGCGTCTCACAGACACGGCGGTAGGAACCGAAAATCTCAGATTTGGACTCATCAGACCAAAGGACAGATTTCCACTGGTCTAATGTCCATTGCTCCTTTTCTTGGCCTAAGCAAGTGTCTTCTTCTTATTGGTGTCCTTTAGTAGTGGTTACTTTGCAGCAATTCGACCATGAAGGCCTGATTCATGCAGTCTCCTCTAAACAGTTGATGTTGAGATGTGTCTGTCACTACTCTGGATGGTTCTGACCTAGAACATGTGAACAACTACAAATACCTAGGTGTCTGGTTAGACTGTAAACTCTCCTTCCAGACTTACATTAAGCATCTCCAATCCAAAATGAAATCTAGAATCAGCTTCCTATTTTGCAACAAAGCATCCTTCACTCATGCTGCCAAACATACCATCGTAAAACTGACTATCCTACCGATCCTTGACTTCGGCAATATCATTTACAAAATAGCCTCCAACACTCTACTCAACAAATTTGATGCAGTCTATCACAGTGCCATCCGCTTTGTCACCAAAGCCCCATATACCACCCACCATTCCGACCTGTTTGCTCTCGTTGGCAGGCCCTCACTAAATATCCATCACCAAACCCACTGGCTCCAGGTCATCTATAAGTCTTTGCTAGGTAAAGCACCGCCTTATCTCAGCTCACTGGTCACCATAGCAACATCCACCTGTAGCATGCGCTCCAGCAGGTATATTGCACTGGTCATCCCCAAAGCCAACTCCTCCTTTGGCCGCCTATCCTTCCAGTTCTCTGCTGGAACGAATTGCAAAAATCTCTGAAGCTGGAGTCTTATATCTCCCTCTCTAACTTTAATCAAATCAAAATCACATTTATTTATATAGCCCTTCTTACATCAGCTGATATCTCAAAGTGCTGTACAGAAACCCAGCCTAAAACCCCAAACAGCAAGCAATGCAGGTGTAGAAGCACGGTGGCTAGGAAAAACTCTCTAGAAAGGCAAAAACCTAGGAAGAAACCTAGAGAGGAATCAGGCTATGAGGGGTGGCCAGTCCTCTTCTGGCTGTACCGGGAGGAGATTATAACAGAGCATGGCCAAGATGTTCATAAATGACCAGGATGGTCAAATAATAATTATCACAGTAGTTGTCGAGGGTGCAGCAAGTCAGCACCTCAGGAGTAAATGTCAGTTGGCTTTTCATAGCCGATCATTAAGAGTATCTCTACCGCTCCTGCGGTCTCTAGAGAGTTGAAAACAGCAGGTCTGGGACAGGTAGCACGTCCGGTGAACAGGTCAGGGTTCCATAGCCGCAGGCAGAACAGTTGAAACTGGAGCAGCAGCACGGCCAGGTGGACTGGGGACAGCAAGGAGTCATCATGCCAGGTAGTCCTGAGGCATGGTCCTAGGGCTCAGCTCCTCCGAGAGAGAGAAAGAAAGAGAGAAAGAGATAATTAGAGAGAGCATACTTAAATTCACACAGGACACCGGATAAGACAGGAGAAGTACTCCAGATATAACAGACTGACCCTAGCCCCCCGACACATAAACTACTGCAGCATAAATCCTGGAGGCTGAGACAGGAGGGGTCAGGAGACATTGACAAAGCATCAGCTGACTAAGCATCAGCTGTCAGAGCAGCTTACCGATCACTGTACCTGTACACAGCCAATCTGTAAATAGCACACCCAACTACCTCATCCCCATATTATTACTTACCCTCTTGGTCTTTTGCACCCCAGTATCTCTACTTGCATCATCATCTGCACATCTATCACTCCAGTATTAATGCTAAATTGTAACTATTTCGCCTCTATGGCCTATTTATTGCCTTCCTCCCTACTCTTCTACATTTGCACACACTGTACATAGATTCTTCTATTGTGTTATTGACTATACGTTTGTTTGTGTAACTGTGCTGTTGTTTTTGTCGCACTGCTTTGCTTTTTCTTGGCCAGGTCGTAGTTGTAAATGAGAACTTGTTCTCAACTGGCCTACCTGGTTAAATAAAGGTGAGAAAAATACGATTTTCTTTTTTTAACTCTGTGAAGCATTTATTTGGGCTGCAATCTGAAGTTCTGTTAACTCTAATGCACTTATCCTCTGCAGCAGAGGTAACTCTGGGTCTTCCTTTCCTGTGGCGGTCCTCATGAGAACCAGTTTCCTCATAGTGCTTGATGTTTTTTGTGACTGCACTTGAAGAAACTTTCAAAGTTCTGGTCTTAGTCTAATGATGGACTTTCGTTTCTCTTTGCTTATCTGAGCTGTTTTTGCCATAATATGGACTTGGTGTTTTACCAAATAGAGCTATCTTCTGTATATGACCCCTACCTTGTCACAACACAACTGATTTGCTCAAACGCATTAAGAAGGAAAGAAATTCCACAAATTAACTTTAACAAGGCACACCTGTTAAACGAATTGCATTCCAGGTGACTACCTCATGAAGCTGGTTGAGAGAATGTCAAGAGTGTTCAAAGCTGTCAAGGCAAAGGGTGACTACTTTGAAGAATCTCAAATATAAAATATATTTTGATATGTTTAACACTTTTTTGGTTACTACATGATTCCATATGTGTTATTTCATAATTTTGATGTCTTCACTCTTATTCTACAATGTAGAAAATAGTAAAAAAATAAAGAAAACGCCTTGAATGAGTAGGTGTGTCCAAACTTTGAACTGGTTCTGTATAGTGTATGTGAATTTGCTCAGTGTTTGAGTTCAGAGTGTCAGAGGCTGAGATGTTGAGACAAGTTTGCTCTGAGCCTGTGGTCAGGAATTGTATGCTTTCTTGAACGTGCCCCATCAAATGTGTTTTGCTGACTGATTAGGCCTATGCAACAAGCTATTAGTCCCTGTCATGTTTTAGATAATATGAGTGTAAGGGCTGTCGTTCTCCTCTTCCTCAGATGAGGAGAGGAGAGAAGGATCAGTGGACCAATACGCAGCATTAGGGAAATAAGCCATCTCTTTATTTGTAAAGACGATGGCAACACGAAAAAACAAAACACTTTCAAAATTACAAAACAAGAAAACGACGTAGACGAAAAACTTGAACTTACATAACTAACGTAAAACTCACGGACAGGAACAGACTACATCAAAACGAAACGAACAGCCAAACAGTCCCGTATGGTACATACATTCGACGACACAGGAGACAATCACCCACAAACAAACAGTGAGAACACCCTACCTAAATATGACTCTTAATTAGAGGAAAACGCAAACCACCTGCCTCTAATTAAGAGCCATACCAGGCAACCCAAAACCAACATAGAAACAGAAAACATAGACTGCCCACCCAAAACACACGCCCTGACCATAAACACATACAAAAACAACAGAAAACAGGTCAGGACCGTTACAATGAGTGTGTTTGAATGTTTCTCTTTTTGTTATAGTTTAACGATCTAAGAATAAAATATATGTATATATATATTCAGACATCATTATTTTATTCACTATCTTATGAAAATGATCCCATTGCATTTTTTACATTGTGAAAATAACCAAAAAGCACATCTCCGACAATGGATTCAAGTTTGGGCTCAATAAAGGTTGGCACTGGATAAAAGGGCAAAACGTATCCAGGCTCTGCAGCAGTTACCGGTTAGCAACAGTGAACCTTTACCTGTACCTGAACCTTGACCTTTACCTTGTAGAGTGAAACGTCACCTTGTAGTCTGCATAGGTCTACTGACTCAAACTGTTATATGTAGGTCAATATCTAATGATAGAATTAGTACACGCATGTAAACATCACTGTCACGTTGCGCTCCTTTAGTTCCTTTTTTTCTTCACACTTGCTGCGAAAGATGCCAGAGGGATGTTCTGGGCTATTTTATTGTTCCTGATACCATCATGTGGACCCCATAATTAATAGAATAACAAAAATATAAGTACATCTATAGAAAACTGTAAGTGGTTGTGCGCCATTCAAAAACTAGGCCTTACATATGCGATTAAGTTTCACCTTGTTGTGAAAGAAAGGCTTTGCTAGTACTTAAAGTTGCTTTCACTTTAACTGGCGCCACGGTGAGAATTACAGACACTGACATTAAAATAGCTGTCAAACTGCTGCGATTAAGAAACTGTTTTGCCTAGGGGGCAGTTAATTCACCAGGATCAGATATTTATATCGTTCATTCGATTGAGTTAGAATTGGCCGTTCTGATGGGAATTTGATTCTTTATAATACACCAAGTAAGGCCCATAGGGTAGACCTATCTGGATAAGATTTCCATTGGTGAATATTAGTTATAACGTTTATTATTGAGGGTTAATTATGACCTCGTATTGATTTATAATAGTGTAAAATACTGGATGGTTGAAAACGCATGTGCCTATCTAGATTATTGTTAAATTAAGATCATGAATGCACCTGCCATGGTTTCCATGTCTATGTGCTTTTTAAATAGCCCATGGCTAGAGGTTTATCATTTGACCGTCAAAGTGTGTCATTCAATGAAGTCTATACATTGAATATGCCAATATTTGGTACATTTCCATTGTAGGCATGTGTTGTCAACGTAACAAACAAATAGCTTATCTATCTGCATCTACTCAAATGAGAGTGAAATAGAAATAGCCTTAGGCCTAATACTACTTGTGTTTGGTATCTGATCCTTTGGATTTAGCGGGGCTAGAAGCCTATTGGCACCAAGTGACCGCTCAAACCCCAAATCACTGCTTGTCTATTGTGAATGCTTCTAAAATGTTGTGCTGTTTTGGTAACATCATCTAAATCAATCATACAAAGGATGGCCAATTTCGCAAACTTTTAGACCACCTAATTGATTTGCTTCGATTTTTATTTCAAACAACGTTTTAATAAAAATATGCGATTAATCAATGTTATTTCCACTTTGAGTCAATGGAACGAAACTTTTACCGCAACAAATAGTTATAAATAACATTAGGCTGTATTTAAATGATTGAGTAATGTCATTCTGGACTTTCTGTTTCAAAATAAGTGATTTATTATGTTACGTAAATCGAGCGGCGCACTGTGCGCAAATGATTGTTTATCAAATCGTTTGAGTGACATTGCATTAGTGGCTGAAGGAGTGCATTCACGAAACATATGTTAATGAACTTAACGGGTCTTTCGTGCAGGCTCGAGTGACAGCGTAGGTATTCGAGACCAATCAGAGCGCACGCTGATGGAAGGCAGTGGGGTTTTGAGGCACACCGCGTCTACATGAGTGTCTGGAGGATATTGTGAGGTTTACGAATGATGTAAAGAAGGATTTACTTTTATGTAGTTCTTTTTTTTTCTGCCTTTCACAGATCCCTGGATGTACATTTTCTTCGTTTGGAATACCTTTTTTTTTTATACAGGCAATGTTATTGACTTGATGGTGGATCCAGTTCAACTTTTCCTCGTTCTCCGACATTGCTCAATGCATTCCTCTTTAGACCGACGGTTTTATGGACTTCTGTATTAGCTAATGATGTCTATAGGTTTCATGCCTGACAGTTTGAATTCTTCAGGTCCCTCCAAATCGACCTTTTTCGAGTTTGGGCACGGGCACCCTGCGCACCAGCAGCATTCCCAAGGACACTCTCACATCTACCCCGTTAATGGCTTACAATCGGCCGGACACTCTCAACACGGTAGTCCCTTCTCCCCCAGCGCGTCCTCCTATGGCCGCTCCCTGGGCTACGCCTACCCCAGAGCGGTGAACACTCATCCCCCGAGTGCCTACATGCCCTACCAGCACAACAATCACAGTTTGGCGCACTCCAGATTAGATGAGACAGGTACGTGTAATATCAATATCTGTTTGTTCCTCACAGCTCTTGGCCTGTCATACCACCATACCATTTTGTTTTAAATCAATCAAATGCGTCGTCTACAATGAAAGTGTGCAATGTGCAAATTGAGCGGTAAAAGGAGTGTGGATTGTATGGAACTGTGCTTTAAAATGTAGACCTATTGCAATTGTAGGCTACATATTATCAGATGTAGGCTAAATGATCAGACAGTTCTTTGTAGGCTGTGGTAGGCCTATACCTCATTATAGTTGTCAGTCTGTACATATTTGTTGTTTACAAAAATGACAAAAATTGTCCTAATCACATTTGGGTTTAAAGGCAATACATTCAACAGCAATTTACAGTCAGTGCTACGGTAATCAAAATGTTTTCCTACTTTAAATGCATGTCAGACATTTTGGGGTTATCTTTACTACTCATGTTCCGTAATGAACACAGATGGTGTCATTAATTTTAATTAACCATCATTTTCTGTGGGTTAGCCCGATTATGCATGAGTACCTCAAACAGTCGTTCACTCCCATTATTAGTCAAGATTAACAAAGCAATTCCAGAAAATAAGAACCATTTCATCCATGCACAGCACTATAGTTGTGTCTATTTATTGTTCAACTGTGGCATTTTCGTAGGAGATAGCCTGACATGTAGGCATGCAGTCTGAATTCCCGGCCGTGAATTTCAAGTAGCCTCGGCATAGGCCTATGTTGATACGAACTCTTACATAGATACTAGGCCTTCTCGTGAATTTGTTTGGTAGATTATAGACAATGGGTTTTGCTTACATTTGAAATGGACTATATCAGACTATACTATATAAACAACAAAATTCAGAGTCCCTGGGATATAAATATCTGTCTTCCTCACTTGAGTCCTCATTATATGTTTGAAACAGCCTAGGATCTAATTTTATGATAATACGAGTTGCCTATCCAAGTTCAAGTATACGATAACAACTCTCATGTAGACCTAAATCGTATATTATCTTCTGCCCTGATGTAAAGTGGAAAGTTGTAAATCAAAGTGAATGTAGGCTACACCAGATTAGGCTACTGTTCAGCGCAGTTTGACTGAAATGATCTCTTCTATCCACAGATCATGAGAAGTCTACAGTGATTGAGAACGGGGAAATTCGTTTGAATGGTAAAGGAAAAAAAATTCGCAAACCACGGACCATCTACTCCAGTCTTCAGCTACAGGCGCTCCAACATAGGTTTCAGCAGACCCAGTACCTGGCTTTACCCGAACGCGCGGATTTGGCGGCTAAATTAGGGCTGACCCAAACACAGGTGGGCTAAATTAAACTTGACATAATAGCCATCAACAGTAGGAAATGTGATTTTAAAACTATCTTACATCAGTAGACTAATTACCAAATTATAATAAATTATTTGTGCAGTGTTGTATTTCTAGGTCATCCTTATGTTCAGGCCTAAGAAACCAAATAGTTTATAACAATTAAAGTGGAGTGCAGACAAGTTAGATAGGTACAAAACACCTCATTAATCGTTTTAAATACACATTGTATTTATTTCACTTTTTCCCTATTAATTTAATCTTGGAATATCAAATTAGGTCAAATTTGCTTCAAATAAAATTAATGATCCAAAGGCCTCACATACCTTAATTGTACTGCAAGACTGGACTATTTGAATTTGTGCACAGATCAAATTACTAGCCGTCGTGATAGAAGTGACAGATAATTAAATATTATGCAATGCTGTCTACTAGCATTATGACACATTTTTTCAAAAAATGTTGACATGAAACTCTTGAATCTGTCTCACACGGGTTAACATTTGAAAATGTCACACCAATACTGCCACAAGTTCATGTTTGTGTTTGATTGAAGAAAAACACAACACAACCTTCCCCTTTAGTTGTATGGAGAGGGTTTACATAGATCACAGATCTGTGGGTAACATTGTGGCTTTCTGCACTGCTCAAGACCAAATGAAAAGGCTAATTGAGAGCTTAGTTAAGTCAATTTCTTAATGCACCTTTATTCTTAATCTTAAATTACCATTGCGGCTGAAACCTTCTCACAGAGAGCTCTCTGTGACTTAAAGCAAACATAGCTCAATTGCGATATTGCAAGTACAAGTAGGCTTAACAGAGTAACAGGAAGACAGAAATACATGCTGCCACTCTAAACTTTAGGCCTGTGTGTTGTCTTTATAAACATCGGTGTCTAATTACCAACAATCTTTTGGTCGAAGTCATGTTAAAGCACAGTTATACATGACCGCAGAAATGGGCATTGAGCAGTACAATGTCGGCTGTCGGCACACACACGCAGAGTTTACAGATTGTAACTGGAAGAAAAAAAATAGGACAAGCTGTCATGTTGATGATCTATTTTCAAAGTCATTGTTGGCATTATTCATTTATGTCAGGTAAAATTCCGAAATCTAAGGGTGAAATAGAGATCGTGGCAACCATTTCCTTTGGACCTGTAAAGATAATGAAAGGCGAATAAACAGGTGGCGAGCATAACGTTTGGGTCTCACATCTCACCATGCACATCTGTCTTTTATGGGATACATTTTCAAGCCTTTAAAACATTGTTTTGCTCCATATATTTTAGTTATATTGTACATGCAACACTTCTATTCAATGTCTAAAATCAATAACGTGAATATGTTTTTAAATGACAGGCAATCCTAGGTTGATTGAGTTAAATTGTCATTCAAAACACTCCCTGGCCAAATCTCTGACCCACACCATCCTGTCTGGGTCTGATTTGATTTGGCTTTGTGTCTTGTTGCTATATATCAGAATGGTTTGACTTTGTCCACCTCGGGCTCTGTGGCTTTTATTTAATATTTTATACCGTCGTAAAATCGATCAGAATAGCATCTTGTTCTCCCTCCTTGTTTCCAGTGTTATACTCAAGCTCGCTGGGGCTATTTTATTTGACTATATTTTTAGCATGGGATTGTTGTCAGACTCATCTATCGTTGGCCTCATAAAATGTTGAACAATAGGGGAGCTAGCATTTAATGAACTAGTGAAGTGTCGCTCATCCATTTTGCTGAATTGCAATAAGCCTAATGGTTCTGGATCCATGCACTACCTGGCAACGTTGAAGAAATGTGTTCAAATTATAAGAAGTTTAAGAACGAATGCCATTTTCTGGGCTATTTTCTTTTTTAAACGTATAAAATCGTTCCAATTTTCAATGTAATTTCGAAATGATCAAATGTGAATATGACAAGCCATTACGAGTTTGCAAGCCATGACGAACGTAAATCATTTCTATTGTGTGGAAGATAATTGTTTAATGATTGTTGTGGTGGTGGTGGTGGAGAGAGGGACGTCATAGCATACGCTGAAATGTGCGGCTTTCCCCTCATATTTTCACTTTCTAAACATCTATTTTATCTTTTTAGATTAAAATATGGTTTCAAAACAAGCGCTCGAAATATAAGAAGATAATGAAGCATGGCAGCGGGCCAGAGGGGGAACATCTCCACAGTACGTCATCTATTTCTCCGTGTTCACCCGGGATGCCTCAACTTTGGGACGTGTCAATGGCAAACAAAGGGACCCCTATGCACCCCAACAATTACATGAACAATTTTGGTCACTGGTACCCAAACCATCTCCAGGATCCTATGTCCAGACCTCAAATGATGTGAGCGGACCAACTCAACACACCCGGCCATTTCTAACTTTTCAAGGGCCTTAAGGCTATATCTGCATACCCCACACTCGAACACGTCTCATCTAGCCTATCAAGTTTGATTTACGTGTTAAATGTCAATTGTCTTTTTTTCTTTCATTGCAATGTAGCCTATGTTTTTGGATGACGATTTGTATGTATGGTTAGCCTATTTCTTGTGTCCCCTTTACGCACTGTTCTTAATTTTTGGAACGGCTTTGGTGAGAATTGTGCTGTCAGGTGGCAACATGCTTATGGTTTGATTCCAGCAAGGTACATGCACCTGAATATGTGTGTCAATTGGTTATGACCGTATTATTAATGTGATTAACAGTAGTGTCCCAGGCAGTCCACGTTTGGAAAGCCTCGTCACAGCAAATATGAATCTATTGTGCAAATACATGTCAGAATTGTTTGCTACACACTGATGGATCTCAGCGTCTATTATGGTGAAGGTGTCAATAGTTATGGATCATTTTAAAGTGCTTTGTTTGATATACAGTGTATTCAGAAGGTATTCACATCCTTTTACCTTTTCAACATTTTGTTGTGTTACAGCCTGGATTTACAATGGATTAAATTGGGATTGTGTGTCACTGGCCTACACACAATGTCTCATCGTGTCAAAAGTGGATTTTTGTTTGTAGAAAATTGTTGAAGGTGAATTAAACATTTAAAGCTGAAATGTCTTGAGTCAATAACTATTCAACTAATTTGTTATGGCAAGCCTAAATAAGTCCAGGAATAAAATGTGCTTAACAAGTTGCATAGTAAGTTGCAGGGACTCATTCCGTGTTGAAATAATAGTGGTGAACATGATTTTTGAAAAACTACCCCATCTCTGTACAACACACATACAAATATCTGTAAGGTCCCTTTAATCGAGTAGTGAATTTCAAGCACAGATTCAACATCAAAGGCCAAATAAATTATTCAATGCCTCGCAAAGATTGAATAACTTTGCCTATTGGTAGATGGGTAAAACATAAATAATCAGACGCTAAATATCCCATTGAGCATGTTGACGTTATTAATTAGACTTTGGATGGTGTATCAATACACCCAGTCACTACAAAGATACAGGCGTCCTTCCTAACTCAGTTGCCGGAGAGGAAGGAAACCGCTCAGGGATTTCACCATGAGGCCAATGGTGACTTTAAAACCTCTTAAAGATCCAACCCTTTTTTTCAAATTTCCCCTAAAATGACATCCAAATCTAACTGCCTGTAGCTCAGGACCTGAAGCAAGGATTTGCATATTTAAAGTTTGTGTAAATGTGAAATGAATGTAGGAGAATATAACACATTAGATCTGGTAAAAAATAATACAAAGAAAAAAACAATGTTTTATTCCCGCCCAGGTGCAATTTAGACTTTGGCCACTAGACAGCAGAAGTGTATGTTCAAAGCTTTAGATTGATCCAATGAACCATGCATATCTATTCAACATGTCGTATCAAGACTGGCCAAATGTGCCTAATTGGTTTATTCATACATTTTCCAGTTCATAGTTGTGCACTCTCCTCAAGCAATAGCATGGTATTCTTTCACTGTAATAGCTACTGTAAATTGGACAGTGCAGTTAGATTAACAAGAATTTAAGCTTTCTGCCCATATCAGATATGTCTATGTCCTGGGAATTGTTTTTGTTTCTTACAACCTCATGCTAATCACATTAGCCTACATTAGCTCAACCGTTCCGAGGGGGGACACCGATCCTGTAGAGGTTTAAATCAGTTACAAAGTTTAATGGCTGTGATAGGAGAAAACTGAAGATGGATCAATAACATTGTAGTTACTCCACAATACTAACCTAAATGACTCAGTGAAAAGAAGGATGCTTGTACAGAATAAAAATGTTCCAAAACACCGCATCCTGTTTGCAATGAGCCACTAAAGTAAAACTGCAACAAAGAAATTAACTTTATGTCCTGAGTACCTCTCTTCATATTTTCAAGCATGGTGGTGGTTGCATCATGTTATGGGTATGCTTGTCATCAGCAAGGACTAGGATGTTTTTTTTAATATAAAATTAAATGGAATAGAGCTAAGCATAGGCACACTGGGAGACAAATTGACCTTTCAGAGGGTCAATAAACTAAAAGACAAGGCCAAATATACACTGGAGATGTTTATCAAAACAACATTGAATGTTCTTGAGTGGCCTAGTTACGATTTTGACTTAAATCATCTTGAAAATCTATGGAAAGACTTGAAAATGGCTGTCTAGCAATGATCAACAGCCAACTTGATAGCGCTTGAAGAATTTCAAAAAGAATAATGTGCAAATATTTCGCAGGTGTGCAAAAGCTCCTTAGAGACTTACCCAGAAAGACTCTCAGCTTTAATTGCTGCCAAACGTGATTCTAACTTGTACTGACTCAGTGGGTGTGAATACTTAGGCCTATGTGAATTAGATATTTCTGTGTTTCATTTTCAATACACATTTCTAAAAACCTGTTTTCACTTTGTCATTGCGGGATATTGTGTGTAGATGGGTGGGAATGTTTTATTTGATCCACCTTGAATTCTGGCTGTAACACAGCAAAATGTGGAATAAATTAAGGGGTATGTATACTTTCTGCATGGTGAAAATATGATAATTACAAACCTGTATGAAAATGCAATTTAATCAAATGCATGAGTAGACCTATAATCACTTATTGCAATTAAAATAAATCAACCGCAAGCCAATGTGGGGTAATACTGTCCTTAATAGTTAATTCTAATATTTTCAAAAGATCCCTTTTGCCGTGACATTGTATTCGCAATGCCGTGACCCGGATTCGAACCGGGGTTGCTGCGGCCACAACGCAGAGTACTAACCACTATACGCTCACGGCGAGCTACCAGGGCTGCGGTGGTACTGTGGGGGATTCTGGCCAATTAACTGGAGCCTGCAATGACGTTTATAGGCATGCAAATATCTTCAGCTGTTCGAGTCCAATTTTGAAATGATTCTGTCTTGATATTCTATTGTCTTCATAGTAGCACATCTATCTTAACGCTATAGTATAGTCTACCATCCTATATGCTATATATAGGCCTACCATTGAAGCACTCTTCTAGAGCGATTGAAATGTATTTTAAAGACCTTTGACAGTGAGTGATAGTTCGATTTCCAAACAATTCATATTCAGGTGAGGTCTATGATTACGCGCGTGGGTAGACCTATGATAGGTCTGAGCTTCTTCCAGAATAGTTAAGCCTACAATATTGGAACCCATCATTGTTCAGAATATTGCATTATGTTAGATATTTATTTGATTGACATTATGAATATGACAAGATCCCGGGCTATTGGTATTAAATCTGACTTGCAAAAAAACGTATATCAACAGTTGGAATCTACACTCTTTGAAAAAAAGAATCAAAAAGGATTCTATTGCTTGCTTCATATATTATGGCACCCCTAAAGGTTCTATATAGAACCCTTTGTAGGGTTATTTGATCAGAACCCCCAGGGGTTCTTCTTCACTGAACCAAAATTTGTTCTATATAGAACCCTTGAGATCCATGTAGGGTTCTATATGGGACCAATTTAGGTCATGTATAGAACCTTAAGGGGTGCCATAAATGAAGCAAGCATATAACCTTTTTGGTTCTATCCAGAACCTTTTTTTTTCTAAGGGTGTATAAGAAAAAACAATCAGAGATCATGGTGGAAAAAGTACTCAATTGTCATACTCGAGTAAAAGTAAAGATACCTTGACATAAAATGACTCAAGTCAAAGTGAAAGTCACCCAGTAAAATACTACTTGAGTAAAAGTAAACAAGTATTTGGTTTTAAATATACTTAAGTATCAAAAGTAAATGGAATTGCTAAATGTACTTAAGTATCAAGTAAAAGTATAAATCATTTAATGTTCCTTAAGCAAACCAGACGGCACAATTTTCTTGTTTTTTTTATTGACGGATAGCCAGGGGCACACTCGAACACTCAGACATAATTTACAAACGAAGCATTTGTGTTTAGTGAGTCCGCAAGATCAGAGGCAGGAGATGACCAGGGGTCTTCTCTTGACAAGAGGGTGAATTAGACCATTTTCATGTCAAAATGTAACAAGTATACTTTTGGGTGTCAAGGGTCAAGGGAAAATGTATGGAGTAAAAAGTACATCATTTTCTTTAGGAATGTAGTGAAGTAAACGTAAAAGTTGTCAAAAATATAAATTGTAAAGTACAGATACCCCAAAAAACAACGTACGTTGTACTTTAAAGTATGTTTTACTTAAGTACATGACACCACTGTCAAATATTCGTTTTGAAACATCATACATTCATATTTGTGTTGCTTATTGGTGTACAGCGTATGCTTATTTTGCTTGCACGGAATTTCAAATGCGAGCTATTCCCTCTCGATAGGCCTACAACTATGGAGGTCAAAAAGCCTTAGCTCGGCCTACTCTCAGAACATCTGGACGAGCGAGAAATCGTCGGTGCTTCGTTGAATGGGTCCACCTATTAAGGTCATTTCGACAGTGTTTGTTGAATAAAGCTTTTATTCGCGCGGGATAGACCTAGTCAAAGTCTACAAAATATCCCTCCTCATTAAGTGGTAGAAAGAACGAATGTCCATGAGAAGATACATAGTTGTACTGGGGGGGGCATGGAACATTTGCCACCATTTGCACGAGACAGGTGTTCGACTATACCAGCAGGGCAGTGCTAACATGTTTGGAGCCAGCAGGGCAGTGCTAACATGTCACATTATATGTTTTTTTTTAATCGATTATGAATAACCATTACATAGTTACCGATAAATAAAGTTTTTCCAATAAGGAGTGGACATTTTCGTGTAGCAGCCTTTGAGAAAACAGACAATTAAAGCATGCTCATTCCATTGCAGTGGACGAGGAATATTTTACTGCATATTTCTGTTTTCAACGTGGAATTATAAGAGCACACTTTCTGTTTTGCATGTTGCAAGGTATGTATAAGGAAGTTGTTTTCCTTTTTCATGACATGAGTAGAAGGGAGCGAGCGGTTATTGCCAAAATTCTCTCGGTATTTCTCCCCCTCTCCCTCTCTTTAAGTAAATCCAGGAATAAAACTGCCTGTTGTCATAATAAAATGATAAATGGGTGCATTATTCGATCACGAAGCAGTTTCTGATTAATAGTACTTCCAACTGATTTGCACATTCTTGCGTTTAAACTGTTTAAACATCCTGAACAAGCTATTTGTATTACTTTAGACAGTATCCATTGGAGCGAGCTGATGTTAATTCAGTATGGTGCAAGTTGCGCTGTAGTGAGCTTGCTTAATGACATCGAATGCATGCGTTTTAGAAGAAGAAAAAAATGTATTTTTTTTATTTTTCACACAGCCTCTTGCTTTCAGTGTCTTGGCAAAAAAGTATCAGTTATGTAAAATCCATTATGGACATATGCATTTTCGCCATAAGGAATTCGTTTTGGACTTTACTTGTAGCCTAACTATCATATAAATATAATTTTACTTGAATTAACAATTACATTCAGAGTTGTTTTTGTTATAAATCATTTTAAGAATATCATATGCTGGTTGTATTTGAGCGTTTTTGTTTTCTCTGCACAACATTTAGAAGTTGTTCCTTTTCAGGTTTGAAAATGCTAACTCCCGTTCGTATAAGCTAGTAGCCTAGCTAGCATACAGAAATCGGTGGTAGTAGTCAAAGTCGTTTTTAACTGCAATGCAGTTGATTAATGGCGATGACATGAACGTGTAGGCTTTTGGGTTTGACATCCATACAAATATTAGGCTCATTTTGCTGGGCGGCAATGAAGAGATTTGGGATCATTCCCGGATGGCATCTTACACCCACGCGTTTCCATGGCATTTCCATCGTTTGGGTCGAGTTCCATTGACCTCTTTACCACATCTATGGTAACATAAACACATATTAAAACATTACACGAATCTCTCTCTGCCTTGCTGTTGATCCCCCATAAACCCATACCACCACTGCCTCAGCGATTGTCATAGACATACTGTGCAGGGGTCTCCCGAGGCCATAAACTAGAAAGAGGGGAAAAGAGCATTTTGATTAATAAGGCTGCAGCAAGATAAAGACATACCACCTGCAGCAAGATAAAGATAAATATTGTTTTTAATATTTACATGTCCTCACCCCTGCTTTATTTCTTTATACACTGAACAAACATATAAACAGTAAAGTGTTGGTCCCATGTTTCAAAGCTGAAATATAAAATCCCATACATTTCCCATGCACACTTATAGCTTATTTATCTCAGATTTTGTGCACAAATTTGTTTACATCCCTGTTAGTGAGCCTTTCTTCTTTGCCAAGATAATTAATCCACCTGACAGGTGTGACATATCAAGAAACTGATTAAACAGCATGATCATTACACAGGTTCACCTTGTGCTGGGACAATAAAAGGCCACTCTAAAATGAGCAGTTTTGTCACACAACACAACACCACAGATGTCTCAAGTTTTGAGGGTGTGTGCAATTGGCATGCTGACTGCAGGAATGTCCACCAGAGCTGTTGCCAGAGAATTGAATGCTAATTTATCTACCATGAGCTGCCTCAAATGTCATTTTAGAGAATTTGGCAGTACGTCCAATCGACCTCAGACCACGCGTAACCACGCCAACCCAAAGTGAGCAATCGGTGGAGAAGGGCCTTGGTCAGGGAGGTTACCAAGAACCCGATGGTCACTCTGACAGAGTTCCGGAGGTCCTCTGTGGAGATAGGAGAACCTTCCAGAAGGACAACCATCTCTGCAGCACTCCACCAATCAGGCCTTTATGGTGGTGTCGCCAGACGGAAGCCACTCCTCAGTAAAAGGCACATGACAGCCCGCTTGGAGTTAGCCAAAAGGCACCTAAAGTACTCTGAAACTATGAGAAACAAGATTCTCTGGTCTGATGAAACTAAGACTAACTCTTTTGCCTGAATGCCAAGCATCACGTCTGGAGGAAACCTATCACCATCCCTACGGTGAAGCATAGTGGTGGCAGCATCATGCTGTGGGGATGTTGTTCATCAGCAGGGACTGGGAGACTAGTAAGGATCGAGGGAAAGATGAACGGAGCAAAGTACAGAGATCCTTGATGAAAACCTGTTTCTGAGCGCTCAGAACCTCAGACTGGGGTGAAGGTTCACCTTTCAACATGACAACGACCCTAAGCACATAGCCAAGACAATGCAGGCGTGGCTTCGGGACAAGTCTCTAAATGTCCTTGAGTGGTCCAGCCAGAGCCCAGACTTGAACCTGATCGAACATCTCTGGAGAGACCTGAAAATAGCTGTTTAGCAACACTCCCCATCCAACCTGACAGAGCTTGAGATGATCTGCAGAGAAGAATGGGAGAAACTCCCCAAATACAGGTGTGCCAAGCTTGTAACATCATACCAAGAAGACTCGATGCTGTAATCGCTGCCAAATGTGCTTTAACAAAGTACTGAGTAAAGGGTCCGAATAGTTATGTAAATCTGATATTGCCGGCTTTTAAAAAAAATACATTTGCAAAAATGTTTAAAAAAAAATGTTTTTCCTTTGTCATTATGGGGTATTGTGTGTAGATTGATGAGGGGGGGGGAAACTATTTCATCCATTTTAGAATAAGGCTGTAATGTAACAAAATATGGATAAAGTCAAGGGTTCTGAATACTTTCCGAATGCTCTGTAGTTGCTGAATGAAGTGACAAGGCATCTTTATATGCAATTTCACATCTCAAGATTAGAATAATGGGTAATCAAGTTAGACAGACAGAGTCTGGCCTTTTAAACAGGGCAATCAGGAAGATTCAAGGGAAACTCAAAAGACTGTCCCTGTGAGAGACAGAGTAGGCTGCAGAAGGGGAAGGGAGAGTGCAAGATGGGTTATGATATGGATACAATACATTCAATACATACAATACATTCGAATGGATAAATGCTATGGAGGCTTGCTTTGTTTATGAGCGTCAGAGGTGCCTGATGGATTTTAATCGCAGGATAGCAATGAGAGGAAAATGGGGATGTTATTGCAGTAAATCCCAGTTCCTTCGGTGGTGGACGAATAGCAAAGCTGCTCTATGGGGATTATTGTTATTAGCTTGAGTGATCTGACATCTAGTATAATTGTGTGCAACGTCCCGTTTGGATAGAATTCCACAGTTTCATTTGAGGGAATGATTGACTCCTAGGCACAATGCTAGGGATTAGAACTAAAACACACACACCGAGATAGAGAGAGAAACAGAGGCAGACTTCAACCGGCTTTGCACACAGCAAAAAGTAAAAAATATGATGACACTCCCATCAATGTGTATGCTGGCAGCCTACCAAGTAAATTCCACGATCACGCATTATTAAATCCACCAGCAGTCAGAATCCGACTGGCTTGAGTACCACCAACCTCCATAGCCCTGAGGTCAACTGGGGTTCACGAGTCCACAGCTGTCAAGAATGCCTTTCTCATTTAAGTTAATTTACATTTGTAGCAAAATGGCTCTGGTGAGTGATTCCAATGCAAGGGGGAGGCATGAGGCTTTGAATACGCGTGGGACAGCTGCAAACAGTCTTTCCATGGCTACATTTGCCATCCTGATTACATGTCAACCCCCAGTTCAACCCATACCCCAGAACCCCCGAGACCTCTGTGACACCATGCTGTTGACTGTTACTGTGCTAGGGAAGGAGAACAGTGCAGGATCCTTGGCACAATCTCTATTTAGGGCTGTTCTGAAGTGTTGTCATGCCGTATCACATTCAAGTTCAACAGTTCACGACCAGCCAGGGCACTTACACTTGCTAAAGTCTGGAGATTATAAAGAGACCTTTGTAACCTCTACAGCCCACACACACCAGCCCAGAGCCCTATAGCCACCAGGTGCATTTGTCTTCAGCAGAAATAGATCCCCTGGTGACATATAAGCAGCTAGCCATGACCACGGGCCACCCACGGTGAGGGAGGCACAGAGGGAAGGTCATATGTGTATATCTGAGCTGTCAAAGATTGCAGAGATATGTATAGGTTGTGTCATGTCATTTTGGATAATGAGACTTACAGTAAAAATCTAAAGTAAATTCATGTTACTGTAATTACAAGCAAATATAGACAGTGATGCTATAGGCCTTTAATGGATGTTAGCCTATATCAATATGACTTAAGTGCTGTATGTGGCATAACTGGTTTGGAAAGTGAACAGTCTTAAGGTCAAGTGTATGTTGCATGGTGAACACAGTTGACTTTCTTTGAATAGTAATCTGTTGTGGGGGTTTAATTCCAAAATGCAATAGTTAAATACAGACACTGCTCAAAAAAATAAAGGGAACACTTAAACAACACAATGTAACTCCAAGTCAATCACACTTCTGTGAAATCAAACTGTCCACTTAGGAAGCAACACTGATTGACAATAAATTTCACATGCTGTTGTGCAAATGGAATAGACAAAAGGTGGAAATTGTAGGCAATTAGCAAGACACCCCCAATAAAGGAGTGGTTCTGCAGGTGGTGACCACAGACCACTTCTCAGTTCCTATGCTTCCTGGCTGATGTTTTGGTCACTTTTGAATGCTGGCGGTGCTTTCACTCTAGTGGTAGCATGAGACGGAGTCTACAACCCACACAAGTGGCTCAGGTAGTGCAGCTCATCCAGGATGGCACATCAATGCTAGCTGTGGCAAGAAGGTTTGCTGTGTCTGTCAGCATAGTGTCCAGAGCATGGAGGCGCTACCAGGAGACAGGCCAGTACATCAGGAGACGTGGAGGAGGCCGTAGGAGGGCAACAACCCAGCAGCAGGACCGCTACCTCCGCCTTTGTGCATGGAGGAGCACTGCCAGAACCCTGCAAAATGACCTCCAGCAGGCCACCATCGAAGAGGAGCAAATATGATGAGAACTACATTGATTTGTGGAGTCGCTAGTGCGCGATGAGACAAGGATATCCCTGCCGGCCAAACACTCCCTAACCCCGACGACGCTGGGCCAATTGTGCATCGCCCCATGGACCTCCCGGTCACGGCTGGCTGTGACAGAGCCTGGGCTCGAACCCAGAGTCTCTGATGGAACAGCTAGCACTGCGATGCAGTGCCTTAGACCACTGCCCCACCCGGGAGGCCTATGGCTAGGACAATTCTGGGGGAAAGGCCAAAAAAACGATACAGACAATGACTTCATCAAACAACACTGTTTCACGACGCGTCAGTGACATGGCAGGAGATGTTTTGAAACAATTACTTCTTTGCATGCAGGCCAGTGAATTCTATGCGTTACAGCTGGATGAGTCAACAGATGTGGCGGGCCTGGCACAGCTCCTGGTATATATCCATTATGTTTATGGGGGTCAATTAAGGAAGACATCCTCTTCTGCAAACCACTGGAAACCAGGACAACAGGAGAGGAAATTTTTAAATTACTGGACAGCTTTGTGACATCAAATGGACTTTGGTGGTCAAGATGTGTTGGTATCTGTACTGATGCCGCAAAAGCCATGACAGGGAGACGTAGTGGAGTGGTAACGCGTACAAGCAGTTGCTCCCGACGCCACTTGGGTACACTGCAGCATCCACTGAGAGGCTCTTGCTGCCAAGGCAATGCATGACAGCTTGAAAGACATTTTTGACACTACAGTGAATATGGTTACCTTTATTAAAGCAAGGCCCCTGAACTCTCGTCTATTTTCTGGACTATGCAATGATATGTGTAGTGACCATGCAACGCTTTTACAACATACAGAAGTGCGCTGGTTATCAATGGGCAAAAATTGAGAGACAAGCTTAAAGTTTTCTTTACTGACCATCATTTTCACTTGTCTGACAGCTTGCATGTTGACGAGTTTCTCACACGACTGGCCTATCTGGGTGATGCTTTTTCTCACCTGAATGATCTGAATCTAGGATTACAGGGACTCTCCGCAATTACATTCAATGTGCGGGACAAAATTAAAGCTCTTCTCGGTCTGCATTAACAAGGACAACACACAGGTCTGTCCATCATTGTATGATTTTTTTGTGTGCAAATGAACTCAAGCTTACGGACAATGTCAAATGTTATATAGCTAGCGAATCACCTGAGTGTGTTGGGTGCGCAATTACACAGGTACTTTCCCGAAATGGATGACACAAACAACTGGATCCCTTTCATGCCCTGCCTCCAGTCCACTTACCGATATCTGAACAAGAGAGACTCATTGAAATTGCAACAAGCGGTTCTGTGAATATTGATATTAATAAATTTTCTTCGGGATAGAGTCCTTTTTTCTCATTTTCCGCATGACTGACATGCCCAAAGTAAACTGCCTGTTGCTCAGGGCCTGAAGCCAGGATATGCATATAATTGGTACCATTGGAAAGAAAACACTTAGTAGTTTGTAGAAATGTTAAAATAATGTAGGAGACTATAACACAATAGATAAGGTAGGAGAAAATTCAAAGAAAAACCAACCAGATATTTTTGTTTTTTGAGAGCCCATGCTGTTACAATGGAAAGTATAGGGGCATTCTGAAATCTAGCTCTCAGGGTGCAGTCCTATGGCTCCCACTGGGTGTCAGCACTCTATGTTCAAGGTTTCAGGCTTGTTTTTTATGGACTCCTCTTTAAATCTGCGTATTCCTCCAAAGCTCAGCTGTCCTGAGTATGCACAACTCTGCCAGGACCTAGGATCAAGACAGACAATTAAGTGTTTTAGTACTATATCTCTTGACACAATGATGAAAATAATCAAGGCCTCTAAACCTTCAAGCTGCATACTGGACCCTATTCCAACTAAACTACTGAAAGAGCTGCTTCCTGTGCATGGCCCTCCTATGTTGAACATAATAAACGGCTCTCTATCCACTGGATGTGTACCAAACTCACTAAAAGTCGCAATAATAAAGCCTCTAGAAAAAGCCAAACCTTGACCCAGAAATTATACAAAACTATCGGCCTATATCGAAACTTCCATTCCTCTCAATAAAATAAAAAAAAAGCTGTTGCGCGGCAACTCACTGCCTTCCTGAAGACAAACAATGTATAGGAAATGCTTCAGTCTGGTTTTAGACCCCATCATAGCACTGAGACTGCACTTGTGAAGGTGGTAAATGACCTTTTAATGGCGTCAGACCGAGGCTCTGCATCTGTCCTCGTGCTCCTAGACCTTAGTGCGGCCTTTGATACCATCGATCACCACATTCTTTTAGAGAGATTGGAAACCCAAATTGGTCTACACGGACAAGTTCTGGCCTGGTTTAGATCTTATCTGTCAGAAAGATATCAGCTTGTCTCTGTGAATGGTTTGTCCTCTGACAAATCAACTGTACATTTCGGTGTTCCTCAAGGTTCCGTTTTAGGACCACTACTGTTTTCACTATATATTTTACCTCTTGGGGATGTCATTCGAAAACATAATGTTAACTTTCACTGCTATGCGGATGACACACAGCTGTACATTTCAATGAAACATGGTGAAGCCTCAAAATTACCCTCGCTAGAAGCCTGTGTTTCAGACATAAGGAAGTGGATGGCTGCAAACTTTCTACTTTTAAACTCGGACAAAACAGAGATGCTTGTTCTAGGTCTCAAGAAACAAAGAGATCTTCTGTTGAATCTGACAATTAATCTTGATGGTTGTAAAGTCGTCTCAAATAAAACTGTGAAGGACCTCGGCGTTACTCTGGACCCTGAACTCTCTTTTGACGAACATATCAAGACTGTTTCAAGACAGCTTTTTTCCATCTACGTAACATTGCAAAAATCAGAAACTTTCTGTCCTAAAATGATGCAGAAAAATGTATCCATGCTTTTGTTACTTCTAGGTTAGACTACTGCAATGCTCTACTTTCCGGCTACCCGGGTAAAGCACTAAATAAACTTCAGTTAGTGCTAAATACGGCTGCTAGAATACTGACTAGAACAATTTTTTTTTATCATATCACTCAAGTGCTAGCCTCCCTACATTGGCTTCGTGTTAAGGCAAGGGCTGATTTCAAGGTTTTACTGCTAACCTACCAAGCATTACATGGGCTTGCTCCTACCTATCTTTCCGATTTGGTCCTGCCGTACATACCTACACGTACGCTACGGTCACAAGACGCAGGCCTCCTAATTGCCCCTAGAATTTCTAAGCAAACAGCTGGAGGCAGGGCTTTCTCCTATAGAGCTCCATTTTTATGGAATGGTCTGCCTACCCATGTGAGAGACGCAGACTCTGTCTCAACTTTTAAGACTTTACTGAAGACTCATCTATTCAGTGGGTCATATGATTGAGTGTAGTCTGGCCCAGGAGTGTGAAGGTGAACGGAAAGGCTCTGGATCAATGAACCACCCTTGCTGTCTCTGCCTAGCCGGTTCCCCTCACTCCACTGTGATTCTCTGCCTCTAACCCTATTACAGGGGCTGAGTCACTGGCTTACTGGTGCTCTTTCATGCCATCCCTAGGAGGGGTGCGACACTTGAGTGGGTTGAGTCACTGAGGTGATCTTCCTGTCTGGGTTGGCGCCCCCCCCCCCTTGGGTTGTGCCGTGGCGGAGATCTTTGTGGGCTATACTCGGCCTTGTCTCAGGATGGTAAGTTGGTGGTTGAAGATATCCCTCTAGTGGTGTGGGGGCTGTGCTTTGGCAAAGTGGGTGGGATATATCCTTCCTGTTTGGCCCTGTCCGGGGGTATCATCGGTGTCTCCTGACCCCTCCTGTTTAAGCCTCTAGAATTTATGCTGCAGTAGTTTATGTGTTGGGGGGTTAGGGTCAGTCTGTTATATCTGGAGTACTTCTCCTGTCTTATCCGGTGTCCTGTGTGAATTTAAGTATGCTCTCTCTAATTATCTCTTTCTCTCTTTCTTTCTCTCTCTCGGAGGAGCTGAGCCCTAGGTCCTTGCCTCAGGACTACCTGGCATGATGACTCCTTGCTGTCCCCAGTCCACCTGGCCGTGCTGCTGCTCCAGTTTCAACTGTTCTGCCTGCGGCTATGGAACCCTGACCTGTTCACCGGACGTGCTACCTGTCCCAGACCTGCTGTTTTCAACTCTCTAGAGACAGCAGGAGCGGTAGAGATACTCTTAATGATGGGCTATGAAAACCCAACTGACATTTACTCCTGAGGTGCTGACTTGCTGCACCCTCGACAACTACTGTGATTATTATTATTTGACCATGCTGGTCATTTATGAACATTTGAACATCTTGGCCATGTTCTGTTATAATCTCCACCCGGCACAGCCAGAAGAGGACTGGCTACCCCTCATAGCCTGATTCCTCTCTAGGTTTCTTCCTAGGTTTTGGCCTTTCTAGGGAGTTATTCCTTTCCACCATGCTTCTACACCTGCATTGCTTGCTGTTTGGGGTTTTAGGCTGGGTTTCTGTACAGCACTTTGAGATATCAGCTGATATAAGAAGGGCTATATAAATAAATTTGATTTGATTTGTTTCTTCCAAAACAAATAAGAATAATGAGTTTTATTACTGGGGCACACCCTTGGAAATTTGTGTATGTGCGCGCGATGAATACAAGACGCACCTGCAAATATCGGTTTCCTATTGAACATACTTCTTTCCGAATTAAATATTATAGTTTGATTACATTTGAGAGTATCTGAGGAGTCAATAGAAACATATTTTGAGTTGTTTTAACAAATTTTAGCGGTAGATTTTTGGATTCCTTTCTCTGCATGTTGAACGAGTTGATTACTCAAATCGATGGCGCCAACTAAACTGACTTTTTGGGATATAAAGAAGGACAAATCAGAGGAAGATTATCAAAAAGTAAGTGAATATTCAATTGCTATTTGTGAATTTATGAAACCTGTGCTGGTGGAAAAATATTTTTGATGTGTGGGCCGTCCTCAAACAATCGCAAGGCATGCTTTCGCTGTATTGGATACTGTAAATCGGACAGTGCAGTTAGATTAACAAGAATTTAAGCTTTCAACCGATATAAGACACTTGTATGTACCTAAATGTTTAATATTGATAATTTTTATGATTATTTATTTGAATTGCGCGCCCTCCAGTTTCACCGGAAGTTGTCCCGCTAGTGGGACGCCTAGCCTTAAAGAGATTTCATAAGCCACTGCCAGATTTCTGGATTGGGCTCAGAGTATCCTGCTTGGAAAATCGTGCTGTTAAGACACTGATGCCCTTTGCAACCACGTACCTATGTGAAAATGGATTCTCGGCCCTCACTAGCATGAAAACTAAATACAGGCACAGAATGTGTGTGGGAAAATATTTAAGACTGAGATTCTCTCCATTTTTACATTTAAGTCATTTAGCAGACGCTCTTATCCAGAGCGACTTACAAGTACATACATTCATACTTTTTTTGTACTGGCCCCCCATGGGAATCGAACCCACAACCCTGGCGTTGCAAGCACCATGCTCTACCAACTGAGCCACACGGGGCCACCCAACAACCCAACATTGCAGAGTTATGTGCATCCTTTCAAGCATACCATTCTCATTAACCTGTGGTGAGTTATTCACAATTTTCGATTAACAAATAAGGTTTTATATGTAAGATGGTTATATAAAGAGCAAAATTATTGATTATTATTATTTGTGCCCTCGTCCTATAAGAGCTCCTTGTCACTTCCCAAGAGCCGGATTGTGACATCACCAGATTAGTGACCAGAAAGCCCTTGTTTAATTTTCTCGGGTTTTGGCTGGCAAAACAGAGTAGCCTTCCTATGTTAATATTATCCATATAAAGTAGACTAACCATTTAGCAGTCTGCTACAGATGCATCTTTGCCACAGCAATACCCGGGGCCTAATTTACAACCGCTGCATAAACTTAAAATCAGACCTGTCCTCTTAACTGTGCACGTGTGAACAAGCATTATAACTCCTCCTGAAAAACACTCATACTTGTACCTTTTATGGTGACAATAACGCCCTTATTTGCTGATGTATAGTTTGGAAGTATTGGAATTAGGCCAAGACAGTAGGCTATCTAAAGGAATTAGCAATGTCGAATTTGATGACATGTCTTTGGAGGTGTTGGCAAAATGTTTTCTTTTGCAGTGACATTTGCGGTATCCGACCGTTTCTGAAAGACTAAAACAATTGCAAATTGTTGTGGACCTGTACACAGATCGTTTGAATGTAATAATGTTTTGCATTCTCTTTTTCCCTAATTTAAATATGCTAATTCTGATTTTTTTTTTTTTATCTACAGTAGGCCTACTTACTTACAGTGGTAGCCTACACTCTTCAACTCAAAATGTTTTTGTTTTTTTAAACGTTCACCCTTTCGGATGCATAGAGCAAAAACTTGAAATGATAATAACCTAACTAACAGTCCCAGTTAAATGAGAGATGCGCATGGTAATTTGGTGTATGGCTACTATGGGAATATAAACTCATGGCCAGAAAAGGAGAGGAATGTATTCCGCAATGGTTATGATACAATACCGTTCTAAAGTTTGGGGTGACTTATAAATGTCCTTGTTTTTCGTGAAAACATGCATGAAATTAGTTGCAAAATTATTAGGAAATATAGTCAAGACGTTGACAAGGTTATAAATAGTAATTGTGTACTTCAAACTTTGCTTTCGTCAAAGAATCCTCCATTTGCAGCAATTACAGCCTTGCAGACCTTTGGCATTCTAGTTGTCAATTTGATGAGGTCATCTGAAGAGATTTCACCTCATGCTTCCTGAAGCACCTCCCACAAGTTGGATTGGCTTGATGAGCACTTCTTACGGTCAAGCTGCTCCCACAACAGCTCAATAGGGTTGAGATCCGGTGACTATGCTGGCCACTCCATTATAGACAGAATACCAGCTGACTGCTTCTTCCTTAAATAGTTCTTGCATAGTTTGGAGCTGTGCTCTGGCTCATTGTCCTGTTGTAGGAGGAAATTGGCTCCAATTATGCGCTGTCCACAGGATATGGCATGGCATTGCAAAATGGAGTGATAGCCTTCCTTCTTCAAGATACTTTTTACCCTGTACAAATCTCCCACTTTACTACCACCAAAGCACCCCACATTGCCTCCACCATGCTTGACAGATGGCATCAAGCACTTTTGAGCCTGTAATCGAACCCACAAATGCTGATGCTCCAGATACTCAACTAGTCTAAAGAAGGCCAGTTTTATTACTTCTTTAATCAGGACAACAGTTTTTCAGCTATGCTAACATAGTTGCAAAAGTTTTTTCTAAGGATCACTTAGCCTTTTAAAATGATACACTTGGATTAGCTAACACAACGTGCCATTGGAACACAGGAGTGTGTAAGGACCAACGCCGTGGATGAGAAAAAGGTACTTGGAGTCAACATTTAATAAGGAACAGACATGAAACAACACAGACATAGTGTCAGCACATGGGCAAAACAACAGCACACGACAATCAATGCAGCAGCGGGGAACAGAGATGGGGAACTGAAAAATATAGGGGAGGTAATAAACAGGGGATTGAGACCAGGTGAGTCCAATAATATGCTGATGCGCGTGACGGGGAAAGGCAGGTGTGCGTAATGATGGGGAGCCTGGCGCCTTCGAGCGCCAGGGAGGGGGAGCGGGTGCAGGCGTGACAGAGTGATGGTTGCTGAATAATGGGCCTACACCTATGTAGATATTCCATTAAAAATCATCCGTTTCCAATAGTCATTTACAAAATTATCAATGTCTACACGGTATTTCTGATCAATTTGATGTTATTTTAATGGACAACAAAAGGTGCTTTTCTTTCAAAAACAAGAACATTTCTAAGTGACCCCAAACTTTTTGAACGGTAGTGTATATTATGTTCATAGATGAAATATTGCCTACGCTAGAAATCACATTACAGTACTCAGACGTAGCCTACATACGTCAATGGAAAAGGTGAACCGTCTGTCCTACCTTAGGATCGGATCGCATAGAGCAAAATAGACTAATTGAAAGACCTTACCTATTTACTACTGTGTAGTGGGTCCAATTAAATGAGAGATGGGACGAATGGTAGTCTATCCAAACCTGTTGTAGGCCTATAGGCTATTTTGTGAGTAGCCTATGAAACCATCACAGTCAGAAAAGGTGAGGAATTCATTCTGCAATGATCATGGACATGAAATAAATAGTAGGAAATATATTCCTATTTTTTAAATGATTTTAGAATTCAAAAGAATGGCAAATGATTGCACCTTGTTATTACATTTACCTAGACCTACCTGTTTTTGTGTTGTTGTTATGAATAAGAGTGTCATCATATATTCCTAATTTGCAAAAGGCTACTAGGACACTTTTTATGCCTTGCAATGCAAGACTTCAACCACTAGAAACTGTGAGTACGCATGGTCTAGAAACTGTGAGTACGCATGGTCTAGAAACTGTGAGTACGCATGGTCTAAGCAGTATAAGCACTTCCCCACTTTAAGTTCAGTTTTTATAAATGCCAACTTTGGCGTGAAAATTGGTTCACGCATGTTTTGGGGCATATTTTGTTAATTTGCAAAGTTTAGAAATGAGGACCCTGGTGATTTCATTGATCATTGACATATTTTGGGTGGGTTATATAGGCCTACGTCAGTGGTGGTACTGGCTATATGTCTACAAGATGGCTGTAACATCGCACCACCTTCAATACTTATGGGATGAAGATGTAACATACTCTGGCGAATTAATTGCGATATTTGTGAGGAAGAAAAAGGCTACAGACAGAGCGTATGCTTTCCATCCGGTCCTGCAACCTCCGCTGCACAGGCCCACAGGTAGGCCATAGGATCCTGCTTGCTCTGAACTCCAAGGTGACAATGTGACATCATATCCCTAGTTGATATTGACTGCTAACATGAATGACTTTCAGCTCAAAATCCAGGTGTAAAACGCAGTTTATTTTTCTGTATCTTGCGTTTTGTAGATGCTTGATCGTTTACTGCTGTCAGGATAGGCTGCGTTCGCGCAGCGATTCTGCTCGGGTGTTCGCCCTCTGCGCGCGCGCATGTGCGTGCATAGGGGCCGCAAGCTCAAAAAGTGTGAAAACCACTGAGCTAATAACCGGAGTGCTGATTTGATGTACATTTATAGGATCAGATGCAGCGCAAACATCAAATTGTAGGGAGCCAGGATTACCATAATAATAAATATGCAGCTTCAAAAATTGTTTGGTGATCAAGAATATGAACCGTTTACTTTGCAAGCTCACCAGCAATTGGGCAAAACCCTAACCCTAACACAGGCCTACCGGTCTTTTGGTATGTTAAAATTGCTTGAAATTACTAATTTAATTATGAAGCTGGAATTTTGAATTTGTTATTAAAATGAATGATTACATAATCAAAATGTGTTGTAGACAAAATAATGAAAAAGGCTGTGTCTGGTAGCCTCTATAAATAGACAAAGATTTGTATTTGAAGAAGTCATTGCCTGTAGCCTATATATTTGTTTTACTTGACTTGAGACTTGACTTGAAAAAACTTGTGACTCAACTCGACATGCTCTTAGAATGCACGACTTGGACTTGACTCAAGACTAGACCGGTTGTAAATTGGACTTGGACCCTGTGACTTGCTCTATTCTTTCTTGTAATCTGGCAACATAATACTAATCAAATCAAGAGACTCAAGCATGTCTGTTTGAATTTCGCATCCTATGGCCTCTTTGCACGCAGCCCTAAAAAACAAACCTGGACCGATTATGACTGTATCAACCTTCAGGGAGGGAGGCAAGCTGTCACACAGACCGATGTAACCCTTTCCTGGTGTTGGCCATTTGGTGCAACACTCAGCATTGAAGAAAACAGTTATTCAAATGAAACATTTACGAGATATTATCAACACATCTAAAATACACGTAGAATTAAGCTGCCACGTTAGTTCTATTTGTTTCCTGTCGACTGGACAAGCCAAATACAGAGGAAACAATGCATATATGTGATGAATTAAAAGTGAGTAAAAACGTTGAAAAAAATGGACAAGTGAAAAACAATATTCAATTGATATCTTTATTTGTTTTGACAGAAAGACAATAGAAACATACTAATTGCAACAATAATATAAAAAGGTTTGCAGCACCACAGTGCAGTACTTCCATTCCAAACAAATATGATCTTAGTGGTTCTGATTTCTATTAACACCTATGTACAGCCTTCGACATTTTGTAGGCTACAAATCGATATAAATTATGACCTGAGTTTCTGACGTGCGCACTGCAAACCCATAACCATGATATGGCTCAACTGCACCGTTTTTTTCATGATTGAGTTTTGGATCTTGTTAAAATATGATTTTGCATAGTCATTTACAAAAAGAAAAATAGAAATACAATGGAAGTGATAAATAATTTAAAACCACGCCAGACTTCCTTTAAATAGGCTACAAGTGATTCGACATCTCTTATGTGCTTGTGAATTTGAGACTGAGTTTTGAAATATTCCCATGGTAGGTAGCCTACAGTAAAAATGGTTTACCCAACGTTTCAGGGAAATACCTACTGCGCTCAACATTATCCAAAATAACCAAGGTTTCACCTTTGTCAGGTCTACGTCCAAAACTTTTAGAGCTCTATAAAGTTCCGTTGATTTGAAAGGGCCTCGTACTAAAACTCTATAGTCTTTGTTAATAAGCAGCCCCAACGCTTTGCTGTGGTACTACTGGGTGGTGCACTGCGCCCGGGTGCTGTAGATGCGATCCCTGTTGGTACCAGTGGTTGTTATAATCCTCCAGGTAGGGGGGCGACGAGCTGAGGGGTGGCTGCGGGATTTGGGGCCTGCTGGGCGGGGTAGTGAGAGAGTTATTGTCCCAGACCGTCGGGGATGGCGGGGAGTTGCACGCCATGGAGTCGCTGGCGTTTGGGCTGTGGTCGAGGGGAACCTCTCCGTTCTTGTAGAGCTTCTTGAATTTGGACCTCCGGTTTTGGAACCAAATCTTGACCTGTTAGGGAAAAGATGAACGTTGTTAGTCTAAATGTCATGTCAAAAGAGGAAAATATAATTTTCAACAAAACATCTGCATTTTAAATAGTCAATTAATAATGGGGGCTTACATCAGTAGGCCTCGGTCTAAATATAAAGCTAGGCCTATAGGCCTACATTATAAGGACATCTGGCCAAGAGCACACATTAAAAAAAATGTGTACACAAATGTGGCCAATATTCAAATGCAATATAATAACCAATTATTTTTGACAATACAAACATTTGTCAATGGAAAATAGCCTATAGGCTTCCGATGATTAATTTGGCGAGGTATGCCAGATATGAGACATTTCACTATTTGAGGACAACCTACAGAATTCAAAGCAAGTTGTTATGAGTTAAGGGTGACTGCACTTACAATGTGTGTAATCGTCATGATAGTTACCTGTGTCTGCGTCAGTCCCATTTGAGCAGCAAGTTCGGCTCTCTCGGGGAGGGCGAGGTACTGCGCTTTCTGAAAACGTCTCTGCAACGCTGCTAGTTGGTAGCTGGAGTAAATTGTTCTCGGCTTGCGGATTTTCTTTGGTTTTCCATTCACCATACGAACTTCAGGCTCGGGTTCTTCTTTCACTGTAAAGAAAGAAGCAACAATTGTTTCATTAGTTCTCAGTATCAATTATGAAAAACATTTAAACAATGCCAAAACAATGTAATAATAATAATGATAATAAGTCATCATCATGATAAACTTCCTGTTATTTTGTGTTAATTAATATATCATTACTATAATCTTTATTACATTGTTATAGGCTAGTTGAAGTTGCAATAGCAATGTTTTTATGAGTGGTGCAACGCGCAAATAAATGGGAAAAAGTCTTGATCGTGCTCAACCTGCAATAATATCCTCAATAATCGGTCAGTGTTTTGTATAATAACCCTACATATCTGCCCAGTGATTCGCAGACAGTTGCTATCAGTGCAATTACTAACCATAATCGTTTTACGACTACCTGTTAATAGCGGTCTATTCTTCATCAAACGCCATCAATTAGCAGCATGGTTCCAACTTCCGTATTGTAGTTTTACTAGTAACTTGTAATAAATCCCACCTTTACAAAATACTAATTTAACAATTTAAATGAATGTCTGAAACCCAAATATGACTTTTCACCCGTACAATGTTTTTGCTATCTCTGCTATCTCATTCTATTTCTGTCAGCTGTAATAGTCAACCAGTATAGATTACACCAATGCAAATGCTTCTCAATTGAGCGGGCCTATATAACATAAAACTACCCAAGACACTACCCTAATGTTTTTCCAGAGTATGCATGCGTTCTTCTCTCTCTATTTTACGCATACAACGAAACAGGCAAAATATAACACAGGAATAATTCAAATACGTTAAAGTATTTACCTGAGCTTTGAGGTGAAGCCTGCAGATGATCTCTGTTGTAATGTCCATATTGTCTGTAGGAATTTGTGTAAGGGTATTCAGACTTGGTGGGATAAACTCCTGCACCACCCATTCCATTCAGGTTAAATTGGTGATGGTAGGCATTCATTTGCTGCCCGTAGGTTTGACTCTGGTAATATTCGTGATGGCTGTGAGCCGTCTGTCCGCTGTAGTAGCCCATGTCCGTGACTGAGGACTCCGGGAGAGTCGGAGAGTCCTTGGAGCTCGGGTGGCAACTCATAGATCCGGGGAGATCGGTCAAAATGCTCGCTACCTTCTTCTCATAAGTCTGTCCGCTCATCATGGGTCGCAGCCCTCCAAAGAAAATAAAGTCCACGATAATTCGTAAACACAGGACGTTTGTGCAATAGTGTTCAAAGAAATCGCAGTGAATAGATGTAGTCAGTCGTGCCCTGAACGCTAGTCCTTGGAGAGCAAGTCCTTCTCAAACTCTCCTAGCTGTAGTAACTCGATTGTGGCACCAATCTACACCAGTGAAACGGAATTATAGAGTGCTGGGATGGATGCTGCGTTCTCATTGGCTCCAGTCAATCCCTTTCTATCTCTCCCTCTTGCCCTCAAGGCGAAATGGTGGCGCTCAATAAATCCTACCCTTGGACTAAATTGCCAAAACACACATGTCTTTTGGCGCTTCAGGTTTGTCTTTTCAACCTGGACCCAGGGGTAGATGTAACATAGCAAATGTAAATCCACAACACTCCAATTAGTATGATTTGTTACCTTTCATATGTTAGCTGTGTGGCTAATGTTAGCTAGGGCTTGGGGTTAGGAGTTAGGTTAAAGAGTGAAGGTTAGTGTTAGGTGAAGGATATGCTAACATGCTAAATAGTTGAAAAGCCGCTCAAAAGTAGTAAGTAGTTGCATGCTAAGATGCTAATGAGCTCAAATTCAAAAGTTGTCCGTGATGAGATTTGAACACACAACCTTTTGGATGTCAGATCTTTGAGTTACATGCCCACCCATACTTTTGTTTTTGCCTTAAGGTTGTCATATGTAACCTTACCAAACGTAACATATCATAATAATTTGAATGTCCTGGATTTACGTTGACTATTTTATGTCTAGTCTATGAGACCAGGCTGGTCTTTTAAAGACAATTTAGAGTTATTTAGCTGTTGACAGCATCACTCAAAAGCATATAACTACAAACAAACGTTGCATGGATTCTCTGTGCTTTGTTTGAAAATGGAGCTGAGTACTGACACTCTTACGAAGGCCTACTACTTATCCCACTGTAGCCAGAACGTCTGTCTCATTCCTTGTCCTCATTCTTGAGAAGAGTTAAGGCTACTTATTCAAAGCCGCCAAACTGTGCCCTTAGCCTATTCATTCTAATTCATCAACATTCAGAAGTGTCCTAGGACAGTGAGCTTGGGGTGAAAGAGATCGAAATGATAAGAAAACCATTCCACTGAATGCCTTTGGGGTGAATTATTTTCTCTTGTGTGTGTGTGTGTGTGTGTGTGTGTGTGTGTGTGTGTGTGTGTGTGTGTGTGTGTGTGTGTGTGTGTGTGTGTGTGTGTGTGTGTGTGTGTGTGTGTGTGTGTGTGTGTGTGTGTGTGTGTGTGTGTTTTCCAAAATCTATTTAAAACAAACAAACAAAAACTGTCAGGCCTACTGTAATTGTCATGCTTAATGAAAGGAGTGCTCATTGATTCGGTCTCAAAGTAGGTGTATGAAGTATAACACTACATCCAGGTTCTGTAGAGTTTATTTTTTGGTGATATTGTCATCATCCATGGTCATTATGTGAAGGCTATAGGCTACCCCAAGGTGTTAGTAATTTTGAAAAGCAATTATATTCTATGCCATTTTTTTTTTATATAACAAAAAACACATAGAGTGCATGTTCACTTCTGCTCTTGCACGTTATATAAGAGTGAAAGGTATAGAAAAGGTCTTATTTTTTGTTTGTTAATTATTATATATATATATTTTTTTACATAAAGTTACACTGCTCCGTAGTGTTTGGTTTTATGATTGTGGTAAAAGTTGAGGTGCTGACATAAAAACACTTATTTTACCAGACTATAGTGACACCATTCACCTCGATGCATTAATACTCCTTTCGGTGTTACTCACATAAGATATGTAAAAAAAATATATATATGTTACTCAGGCAGTCCAGTCCAAGCCGAACATTTTCCTCGAATGAATTCCTCCAAGTACAGTATTATATTGCATTTTCAGTACAACACATTGAACCACACCAGTTAAAGAATGAGGTTATACTACCCCCTTGTGGTGTATTCGTGGAAGGTTCAGCAGTAGTTGTAAACTGTAGTAACTGGGGAGTAATTCATTCGTTTATAAAGCGACATCTGGGAAACTCGTCACCAGAGAAGTATACATTGTGTAACTTGACTTTGGCTTCGTTAATTCTTGCTCACCATTTACAGAAAAATGTATATGAAATAAAAAAAATGGCATAAAAAAAACTAACTAAAAAAAACACAATACATGGTATGAATAGAATACAGGACACTTAGACACATATACCAGGACATTCTTCTCATGATGGAAAAAGGAATTGTTAAAAATGTATTGTTAAAAGAGATCCCATTATAAACATTCAAATGATAGAGTTATTGTACCGCCTGACAGCAGTAGAGCGACGTTTCTCAGGCGGTTCGTATGGCCAGGATTACACAACAGTTTGTGGCTGTTTCTCAGGCGGTACATACGGCCAGGATTACACAACAGTTTGTGGCTGTTTCTCAGGCGGTTCGTACGGTTAGGATTACACAACAGTTTGTGGCTGTTTCTCAGGCGGTACGTACGGCCAGGATTACACAACAGTTTGTGGCTGTTTCTCAGGCGGTACGTACGGCCAGGATTACACAACAGTTTGTGGCTGTTTCTCAGGAGCCTAGTGGTGCAATCACCTTTTTTTGTAGGGAGCAGGTTGTGCAGTGGGTGTTCAAGAGTGTGTCTGTCCTTCACCAGATGCATTGCAGCCTGCTTTCATCTCGACTTTCGGATGTGTGACTGCAATTTTGCAATAGAATGACACCACATACTTTATTGGGGTGAAGGAAATTAATATATTTGTCCATTATAAGAAGTTAATTAAAAGATAATTACTTCTTAAGTCCTCTTCGTCCCACAGCTTGTGCCCCATGAGAGACCCATCTCTTCCAGCTCAGCCACCTGTCTGTCGCCATGTTGCTTTTGGCCTGCCTTGCTTGCGCTTTCCAATTGGTGTCAATCTGGGCCCAGTTTTTCAAACTTTTCTGACTGGATTTCTGCAATCAGATTGCATTAAGGCCTAGATTCAATCAGTGTTGCAGACGATGAACACTAGAGCGCGATTTAAGTTGAAAGGTTAAGTTCCTGCGTTCGCCGAAACTGCATTCACGGTAATTGCCGCACATGTCGGCTCAATCGTAAATGACCTTCACATTCAAATCAAGCTATAAAACGTGGATCTTCCGCGATACGGATTGAATCTAGCCCTAAATGTTACAACTGGGTATTTATTAACTGAAACATTTGATTCTGATCCTCTGGATAGGGATCGGATTTGGTAATCCACTCTGACCTGTACAGCTTTTTTAATCGCTTTGGTACTTTTTTCACAAGTATAGTGCTGAATTTTCTGAACTCTTAGCACGCAACTCCAAACTGGTAACACTTGCAACACATATATAGTGTTACATTCAATACCTTTCATTGTGAATTCATTTTGTTTGCAAGCATCTTTCACCACACAACCACTGATCCAACATATAAGTTCACTGTGAAATATAATAAGTACTTTGGTTTAAACACAACAAAATTACATCTTCTCAATTGAGTTATTTTAACAAAAAGTTAATCCAATAGCAAAACATGTTTCAAAATGTCCCTTTGACTGTAGTATGTCACAGTATTGTGAATTGCACTGTTTTCACATTAGGCATTACATGTGCATAACCCATTAAAGAGCTAAAGAGTAGAGCATTGTGGTAGTCTAATCTTGAAGTGACAAAAGCACGGATTAGGTTTTTAGCAATGTTACGAAGACAGAAAGAAGCTGCTCTTGAAATATTTTTCATATGTTAGTCAAAAGAGAGATCAGGGTCCAGAGGAACGCCGAGGTCCTTCAGTTTTAATTGAGACGACTGTACAACCGTCGAGATTATTTGTCAGATCAAATAGCAGATATCTTTGTTTTTTGGGACCTAGAACGAGCCTCTCTGTTTTGTCCGAATTTAAAAGTAAACAATTTGCCGACATCCACCTCCTTATGTCTGAAACTCAGACATCCAGGGTAAGTGATTTTGAGGCTTCATCATGTTTCATTGAAGTTGCAATCGAAAGGTTGCAAGATCGAATCCCCAAGCTGACAAGGTAAAAATCTGCAGTTCTGCCCCTTAACAAGGCAGTTGATCCACTGTTCCTAGGCCGTCATTGAAAATAAGAATTTGTTCTTAACTGACTTGCCTAGTTAAATAAAGGTACTTTTTTTTTTAAATGCACAGCTGTGAAAAGTTGACATTGTGTTTCCGAATGACATCCCCAAGAGGAATAATATATAGTGAAAACAATAGTGGTTCTAAAACAGAACCTTGAGGAACACTGAAATGTACCATTTATTTTTCAGAGGACAAACCATCCAGGGTCCAGTAGGCAGCTGGAAGGTTTAGAGGCCATTCTTCTTTTAGTGAATGTCTCGAGAGATACAGGATTAAAAAACTAGACTGTATCCATTGATCCGAGGTCCTGGCAGTTCTGTGCAGACTCAGGACAACTGAGTTTTGGAGAAATATGCATATTCAAAAGAGGAGTCCATAATTTGCTTTCTAATGATCATGATCTTTTCGTCGAAGAAGTTCATGAATTCATCTCTGCTGAAGTGAATGCCATCCTCACGTGGGGAATGGTACCTTTTTGTGCATTCATTTTGTTTGTAGACATCTTTCACCACACAACCACACTGTTTTCACATTAGGCAGTACACTTGCACTACCCATTAGAATTGACTGAACATCAAATTCCCATCCCATGTGTGATCAAATGTGACATCATTGAATTTAAAAAACAACAACATTTATTTAATCTTTATTTAACTAGGCAAGTCAGTTAAGAACAAATTCTTATTTACCATGACGGCCTACACACAAAATGTGCTTAGAGTTTGAAGACATATTTCACAATGTAATCAAATGAAAGAAACATGTTTAGCAGGCATTAGTTCGCATCAAGCCTGTCTTGAGCATTTGGCCATAGGTTCTCATCAAAATCGCAGCAAATATCCTCATTGTTCATACAGCTGGGGAAAAACCTTTCGGCATGGCAAATCCAACTTGACAGTTCTGAATTGAAATCATTGCATGCCTTGTCCTTGGCCTGAAGGAGGGTGGTACGCTCATGGGGATGGCAATTATACACATTTCATCTGTATTGTAATCGTGTATTGTATTTTACAGTATTGCAGTGTACTTATGTATTGTAGAGTTAATCTACGTGGCTCAGTTAATAAGCGCATGGCACTAGCAACACCAGAGTTCTGGGTTTGATTCCCACTGGGGTCACACAATAAAATGTATGGGCTGTTGTCACTTTGGATAAAAGTATCTGCTACATAAATGGCATATATAACAGCATTGTAGTACTGTATTGGCTAATGCAATTTTAGTATAAGCAAAAAGACCCCAGAAACTTCATTTTGTATACATGTTTACTGTATAGGGGATGCATTTCTTTCTTAATGGACTTTCTGGATTATTTGCATATTGTATCGATATTATACTTGTGCACTGTAGTAGCAGTAGAACAATGCATTTCACTGCACCTGCTGCAACATCTGCTAGAGTTGTGAAAATGTACCACATGCTTGTGAAAATGGCACCAAAGTAATAAAAAAAACTGCAAACAGGATTAAATGTTGTTTTTCAATATTTCAGAACTCAATGGAACTGATTACCATAGTTCTGATGCCGCAAGTCAGGATAATCTTGATCCCACTGGAAGGGTGGATTCAGGGGGTTATACTGTATCACTAACCCGAGAAATGTCAATGTAACTAAGATGGGGAGGTTTAAAAAACATTGTGTTATATTGACTGCATTATAGGTATGGGGTCTAAGATAAGAAATAGACTGGATATCACTTATAAGTTATTACATACTTTTATTTGAGAAGTGTCAAATAAAAGTATGTAATAATTTATAAGTGATATTCAGTCTATTTTTTATCTTAGTTTTAATTCATTTAATTCATTCAACAAAGTTTACTCATCTTTGTTCATCTCTGACAGTGTAGACGTAGTAACATGACCTGTCCAGTAGATGGCAAGCTGTAGGCCTATTCAAAGCTCTGAAAATCCAGACTGTGATCTTGATATTGTAATATCTGGATCAGAATGATCCTATCTGATCCTTTATCGAAAACCTGTCTCATAATAATCAGAATCTACAGCACACCAAATAAAGTGAAGGTACCGTAGGCAAAATGCAAAACTGGAGAAACAGGAAAAAGTCTCTGCACACTTCCAGTCACATGCAATGAGATTACAGAACAACACTGTAGTGATATAGACCATCCAACAGGTGGCGTACACGTGACATTATTTTGCTTTACATACCCCTCTCGCATGCACATGCACACACTCACACAATGACGTCAAGGGTCTCAGCTACCCGAGCCATGGCATGTTCACCTGCTATCATCTAGAAGGCGGAGACAGTACAGGTGCATCAAATCTGGGACCGAGAGACTGAAAAACAGCTTCTATTTCCAGGCCATCCGACTGTTAAATAGTCACCACTAGCTGGCCTCGCCCAGTACCCTGCCCTGAACCTTAGTCACTGTTACCAGCCGACTACCACCTGGTACTCAGACTGTTGCCCTATGTACATAGTCATTGAACACTGGTCACTATCACTACTGGTCACTACCAGTGCATCAATCTAATTAACATGATTAAAAATCTGTCAGTTTAAGCTAGAGATATGTTTTTTTGCATAGTCTCAATCCATCTGCACTCAATCCAGGACAGACACTTCAAAACCATATTCCTCATTATTTATTTTTTGCAATTTATGAATGTGATATTTAATCTGTTTCTATGGACTATAGCAGTAAAGGCCAAATTCTATTATTTTATATAATATATATATGTATATATAAATCATTTAATACAGGGGTCCTAAAATTCAAAATCAAATAGCTTAATGACATGACCATCTTAAAACAATTCCATATTTTAGCTTAGTAACCCCCCCCCCCCCCCCCCCACTACTGTTTTACTTACTATATATACAAAAGTTTGTGGACAACCCTTCAAATGAGTGGATTCGGCAATGTCAGCCACACTCGTTGCTGACAGACGTATAAAATCGAGCACACAGCCATGCAATCTCCATAGACAAACATTGGCAGTAGAATGGCCTTACTGAAGAGGTCAGTGACTTTCAATGTGCTGCTAAGTATTCAAAATGTAACGAGTACTTTTTGGGGTCAGGAAAAATGTATGGAGCAAAAAGTACATTATTTTCTTTAGGAATGTACTGGAGTAAAAGTACAAGTTGTCAAAAAATATTCATAGTAAAGTAAAGTACAGACACCCCCCCCCCCAAATACTTAAGTAGTACTTTAAAGTATTTTTACTTAAGTACTTTACACCACCACTGGTGCATAATTTAGAACAACTCCGAGGCCCAGCACCTGCTCTTCCAAATGTGCATGTTTGGCTCTTATGCTGTCTGTAAAACAAGGAAAAACTAAGGTAATACAAGAATGTGCTCAAAAGACATCATGGGAAACAACATGGGAAACAACATTGACAACAGGATTGTATACATGCATGGGTAGTAAAATGAATTAGACCGTAACTTGAGCTAACAGTAATGCATCATTTTTAGTCAGTGCAGATTAAGGTTAAATCTTGTACATTCTTCTGTTCATGCATTTGACTTCTGCCTCTCAGACGTGTCGTTTTGCACACAGCACAACAAAAAATGATTAAAATGTGGAGCTCACCACCATGCTAGAAACGAACCAACCTCGACAATTAAAGGATCTTTTATCTTTTGTCAACGTACTGTATACCAATTACACAATTCTATCACAAGATGGGTGTATTATTCCACACAATAACAGCCATACCGTTGTTTTCCAACCAGCAGTTAAGTTGTGGCATTGCTTCAACAGAAGGTCATACATTAGATGGCGTGTGACGGTAAGTAGCCATGTGCGAACCACCTTGCACGAGCCATAATGGCCCGTAAAGCAGGAGCATGGTATTTACCTCAGCATTCACTAACTTTTGCCATCTTCTCTGATACTATAGGTCCACACTCTCAATAACCCCAAAGAGTGTTCTGCCATTTTGTCAAGCTGCCCTCAGTTCTGAAACAAAATCATTGGGAAAAGTTAATATTATCAAAAGGTGTTGCAAACATTATTCATGAACAGAGTACCTCATGCCACACCATAGAAATACAATTAATAGAACGGAATAGAAGTCTCCATTCAAGTCAATGATGGCATAATGGGTGGACTGTACAGTCCGTTTGTTTGTGTTGTTGGTCTTGGCTAGCTAAATGTTACGGTTGGTAGCTAGCTAGCTAGCACTCACTACCAGCATCGTCATGAAAACGGGCATGAGGGAAGCCCTACAATATTATGTTTTTCTAAGTAATGACAATACTACGGATGTAGTTTTGTAATTGACTAAAACAAGCAAACAAGAAAATTATGTTTGAAAAAAGGTTAAGTTTTTGCTGTGAGCAAATGGGGTAACCTAGGTAACCACAGGTTGTTTTCCCCACAGGCGGGCAGGGCCGCGTGACGTTATATCCAATACCGACTGGGTCTACTCCAAGTGTACTGATAGGAGCAGAGCAGAAAGTAAAAGCTAGGTAGAAAATACACAGGTTAAGACAACGTCGTCACAAATCTGGGACCAGCGCCGTTGCTAACTAGCATAGCTGGCCCCATTGTTGCAAAGAGTTATGGGATATTAGAATCCCGTGCTTAACCTTTGTCATCTTCAGCCTAGGGTGAGTTCGTAAATTCACTCTAGCTATCTACTACGATTTCAGAGCACTGTCGTCTGTGTGCCAGAGCGCAGAATCAGCGCTCACTGAAAGAGCATGAAGTTCACTAACCCTCTTAGTGGAGGTAATAGCCAACAGGAATGCCACCTTCATGGATAGGTGCTTCAAAGACGCTAACACCAGGGGCTCGATGCACACGTCTAACTCCCTTCATGAACTTGGAGAGCAATGGGTGGCCACCCACGGGTCCCTCAGGCCATCATCATGGCATGCCAAAATTGTGGCCAAGTACACTATCAAAGTAGATGCCGTACAGCCCGCAATAAGCAGTGATTGTAAAAAGTGTAAAACCATTTGTACATCTCACGACTCGTGGGCAACATTATGCCCCTCACACCAAGTACAGAATATGCCCCACCGCATTTGATATGACAAGTTGGTGGAGGAAGCCCTGGTGTTGTGCAACGTGTTCACCAAATTGTCCTGAAGTCCTAGCCCATTTACGCCTCTCAGGGGCCAAGCCCAAAGCTGGATGCCACAGCGTCCCCCGAGCCTGAGAGAGCAGGTCGTGTCTCAGCAGCAAGCTGTCATGGGGTCCCAAAGAGGAGGGACAACAGGAGGCTGAACCATGGTCATCTCGGCCAGTATGGGGCTATCAGGAGCAGCCTGATAGCCCCTGATAGTCCGTGGAGGTGATAGTCCGTGGAGGTGCCATGATCTCAGTCCCCCCGGTGATTGATATACATGTTGTCTGATCTGACCAGGACATGCCTTCCCCTTCAAGTAGGGCAGGAACTGTTGGAGTGCCAGGCGAACCGCCCTGAGCTCAAGCACTTAAAAAAAACAACAACGGCGACCTGGCCAAGATAAAGCAAAGCAGTGCGACACAAAAAACAACACAGAGTTACACATGGAAAAAACAAGCGTACAGTCAATAACACAATAGGAAAAAATAAGAAAGTCTATATACAGTGTGTGCAAATGGCGTAGGGAGGTAAGGCAATAAATAGGCCATAGTAGCGAAGCAATTACAATTTTGCAAATTAACACTGGAGTGATAGATGAGCAGATGATGATGTGCAAGTAGAAATAATGGTGTGCAAAAAAGCAGAAAAGTAAATTAAAACATTATGGGGATGAGGTAGGTAGATTGGGTGGCCTATTTACAGATGGGCTATGTACAGCTGCAGCAATCGGTTAGCTGCTCAGATAGCTGATGTTTAAAGTTAGTGAGGGAAATATAAGTCTCCAGCTTCAGCGATTTTTTTCAATTCATTCCAGTCATTGGCAGCAGAGAACTGGAAGGAAAGGCGGCCAAAGTGGGTGTTGGCTTTGGGGATGACCAGTGAGATATACCTGTTGGAGTGCGTGCTACGGGTGGGTGTTGTTATCGTGACCAGTGAGCTGAGATAAGGCGGAGCTTTACCTAGCATAGACTTATAGATGACCTGGAGCCAGAGGGTCTGGCGACGAATATGTAGCGAGGGCCAGCCGACTAGAGCATACATGTCGCAGTGGTGGGTGGTATAAGGGCTTTGGTGACAAAACGGATGGCACTGTGATAGACTGCATCCAGTTTGTGAGTAGAGTGTTGGAAGCTATTTTGACATTGCCGAAGTCGAGGATTGGTAGGATAGTCAGTTTTACGAGGGTATGTTTGGCGGCGTGAGTGAAGGAGGCTTTGTTGCGAAATAGGAAGCCGAATCTAGATTTCATTTTGGATTGGAGATGATTAATATGAGTCTGGAAGGAGAGTTTAGAGTCTAGCTAGACACCTAGGTAATTGTAGTTGTCCACATACTCTAAGTCAGAACCGTCCAGAGTAGTGATACTAGTCGGGTGGGCGGGTGCGGGCAGTGAACTGTTGAAGAGCAGGCATTTGGTTTTACTAGCATTTAAGAGCAGTTGGAGGCCACGGAATGAGTGTTGTATGGCATTGAAGCTCTTTTTGGAGGTTAGTTAACACAGTGTCCAAAGAAGGGCCTGATGTATACAGAAGGGTGTCATCTGCGTAGAGGTGGATCAGGGAATCACCCGCAGCAAGAGCGACATCGTTGAAATATACAGAGAAAAGAGTCGGCCCGAGAATTTAACCCTGTGGCACCCCCATAGAGACTGCCAGAGGTCCGGACAACAGGCCCTCCGATTTGACACACTGAACTCTGTCCGTGAAGTTGTTGGTGAACCAGGCGAGGCAGTCATTTGAGTAACCAAGGCTGTTGAGTCTGCCGATAAGAATACGGTGATTGACGGAGTCAAAAGCCTTGGCCAGAACAATGAAGACGGCTGCACAGTACTGTCTTTTATCGATGGCGGTTATGATATCGTTTAGTACCTTGAGCGTGGCTGAGGTGCACCCGTGACCAGCTCGGAAACCGGATTGCATAGCGGAGAAGGTACGGTGGGATTCGAAATGGTCAGTGATCTGTTTATTAACTTGGCTTTCTAAGACTTTAGAAAGGCAGGGCAGGATGGATATAGGTCTATAACAGTTTGGGTCTTTGAAGAGGGGGATGACCGCGGCAGCTTTCCAATCTTTAGGGATCTCGGACGATACGAAAGCGAGTTGAACCGACTGGTAATAGGGGTTGCAACAATGGCTGCGGATCATTTTAGAATGAGAGGGTCGAGATTGTCTAGTCCAGCTCATTTGTACGGGTACGGGTCCAGGTTTTGCAGCTCTTTCAGAACATCTGCTATCTGGATTTGGGTGAAGGAGAAGCTAGGGAGGCTTGGGCAAGTAGCTGCGGGGGGTGTCGAAGCTGTTGGCCAGGGTTGGGGTAGCCGGGTGACAATGTGCTCTCCCTTCCATTAGACATTTTGTCTGCGGTAACTCGCAAATTTTTCCCTAGGTCCACTCGTCCAAGTGCCGATGCATTTGTGGCATGATGTGAACAGTACAAACTTGTGTCACTATCAAAGTCTAATGGTTTTAAATGACTGTTTTCTATTGTCTGGAAACTCACTTGTAGAATTCGCTTGCAGTAGGTCTCTTAAAAAAGAGAAGCCGTGCAATGTTATTAAACAGAGGTGCCTAGCTATTCTTCTTTTGTTGATATCAGGTAACGTGCAACCTAACCCTGGCCTTGATATGCATTGTCTCCAAACCCCTTCTGATTTTAAATCTAGTTCTGGTTTTGGTATTTTTCAATTAAATGTGTTGTCAAAAATTGATGGGGTTAAGATTTGGGCTAAATCAACTGATGCTGATTTAATTATGTTTTCTGAAACCTGGCTCAGCAAGTCTGTTCTTGATAAGGATATTTGTATGAATGGTTAGTTACAATGTGTGTCACACTGATCGAGTGGGGGTGTGGCTATATATGTAAAGACTACATTCCTTGTAAGTGTGGCAAAGTCTGAAACTATTTATAAACAGTTGGAATTTCTTGCTTTGAATCTTGAGGTTTAAAGGGGTCTCTCTATAACTGTGATTGGCTGTTATAGACCCCCCTCTGCTCTCTGTGATGCATTTTCTTCTCTGATGCACCTTATGTCTAAACTTCTTTACAGTGAAATGATCTGGATTGGTGATCTCAACTGGTGTTGGTTAAAGCCAGCGTCTGATGTTTTTTAAAATGTTTTGTAATTCTATGAATCTTACCCAGTTGATTAACTCACCCACCTGCCCAAATCTCAAATGTCCAGAGAAATCTACCCTGATTGATTTGATATTGACAAATGTTCCACGGTTGGTGTTTTTTGTAATGATTTAAGTGACCATTGTGCTGATGTTGCTGTTAGAAATTCTAAGGTTACCAAGACAAACCCACGCTTTATTCGTAAGAGAAATTTGAAGAGTTTTAATGAGCAGGCTTTCTTTCATGATTTGTTTTGATTTTATTTTGACTGGAGCAAGATTGAGCTTATTCCTGATGTGGAAACTGCCTGGAAATTCTTTAATTATGTTTTTTTCCAGTTAAAGGATGGGATAATCCATGGTTTTCTTCTGAGCTGTCTTGTATAATTCACGAACGTAATCTAGCCTGTGCTAAAGCAAGGAAATCATGTTCTGATGCTGATTGGCTTCTTTTTAGGCAGTTACGAAACAATTGTCCTTCTCTTCTCAAGAAGGCCAAGTCAGAATATTTTATGTCTGTTACCACTGATAACCTGAATGACCCAAGAAAGTCTTGGAAGGCTATTAAGTCTACAATACCGTTCAAAAGTTTGGGGTCACTTAGAAATGTCCTTGTTTTCCTTTAAAACATACATGAAATTAGTTGCAAAATGAATAGGAAATATAGTAAAGACGTTGACAAGGTTGTAAATAATTATTATTATTATTTTTTATTTATTTTTTTTATCCCCTTTTCTCCCCAATTTTCATGGTATCCAATCGCTAGTAATTACTATCTTGTCTCATCGCTACAACTCCCGTACGGGCTCGGGAGAGACGAAGGTCGAAAGCCATGCGTCCTCCGAAGCACAACCCAACCAAGCCGCACTGCTTCTTTAACACAGCGCGCCTCCAACCCGGAAGCCAGCCGCACCAATGTGTCGGAGGAAACACCGTGCACCTGGCCCCCTTGGTTAGCGCGCACTGCGCCCGGCCCGCCACAGGAGTCGCTGGAGCGCGATGAGACAAGGATATCCCTACCGGCCAAACCCTCCCTAACCCGGACGACGCTAGCCCAATTGTGCGTCGCCCCACGGACCTCCCGGTCGCGGCCGGCTGCGACAGAGCCTGGGCGCGAACCCAGAGACTCTGGTGGCGCAGTTAGCACTGCGATGCAGTGCCCTAGACCACTGCGCCACCCGGGAGGCCAAATAATGATTTTTAATTGAAATAATAATTATGTTGTTGCTTTCGTCAAAGAATCCTCCATTTGCAGCAATTACAGCCTTGCAGACCTTTGGCATTCTAGTTGTCAATTTGTTGAGGTCATCTGAAGAGATTTCACCTCATGCTTCCTGAAGCACCTCCCACAAGTTGGATTGGCTTGATGGGCACTTCTTAAGTACCATACGGTCAAGCTGCTCTCACAACAGCTCAATAGGGTTGAGATCCAATGACTGTGTTGGCCACTCCATTATAGACAGAATACCAGCTGACTGCTTCTTCCCTAAATAGTTATTGCATAGTTTAGAGCTTTGGGTCATTGTCCTGTTGTAGGAGGAAATTGGCTCCAATTAAGCGCTGTCCACAGGGTATGGAATGGCATTGTAAAATGGAGTGATAACCTTCCTTCTTCAAGATCCCACTTTACCCCAACCAAAGCACCATCAGACCATCACATTGCCTCCACCATGCTTGATAGATGGCGTCAAGCACTCCTCCGGCATCTTTAAATTTTTTCTGCGTCTCGCGAATGTTCTTCTTTGTGATCCGAACACCTCAAACTTAGATTTGTCTGTCCATAACACTTTTTTACAGTCTTCGTCTGTCTGTCCAGTGTCTGTGTTATTTCGCCCATCTTAATCTTTTCTTTTTATTGGACAGTCTGAGATATGGCTTTTTCTTTGCAACTCTGCTTAGAAGGCCAGTATTCCGGAGTAGCCTCTTCACTGTTGACGTCGAGACAGGTGTTTTGCGGGTACTATTTAATGAAGCTGCCAGTGGAGGACTTGTGAGGCGTCTGTTTCTCGCCTATGTAGATATTCCATAAAAAATCAGCCGTATCCACATACGATAGTCATTTACAACATTAACAATGTCTACACTGTATTTCTCAATTTTATGTTATTTTAATGGACAAAAAAATGTGCTTTTCTTTCAAAAACAAGGATATTTCTAGGTGACCCCCAAACTTTTGAACGGTAGTGTATGTCTGGTAACATTCATGTTAATGAATTACCGTCATGTGTATTGAAGGACTCTGTTGCTGCAAATGACAAAACTGAAATGCTAAATTGTTGCAATGAGCACTTTGTAGGCTGTTTGATTCAGTGTCCTTTGTCTCTGTAAAACCCTGTGTGGATGAATCAGTGAGAGCTGGTCAAACATTTAGCTTTTTGCCATTCTCAGTGCAGGAGGTACATAAAGCCCTGAAATGCGTATAACAGAGAAAGCCTGCAGGTCCTGATCATCTTGATCCCTATTTTTTAAATCTGGCAGTTGATTTCATAGCTGAACTACGTACATATCTGTTCAATCTAACCCTGGAATGTAATGAAATCCCAAAGATCTGGAAATCAGCATTTGTCCTACCACTTTTAAAAGGGGGAGATCCAACTCTTTAAAATAATTATAGGCCAATCTCAAAGCTGTCACCCCTGGCGGAAAATACTTGAAACCCTTGTTAGAGAACAGCAAAAATCATTTGTTATATACTAACTCTATTTTATCACTGTACCAATCGGGTTTCAGGAAGAAGCATAGCACAATTACAGCAGCCATGAAGGTTTTAAATGATATCACTGAAGCCCTTGAAAAAAAAACAGCACTGGGTCTCACTTTTTATTGATCTCGCTAAGGTTTTTGATACAGTTGATCATGCTATACCGAGGTAGAGATTGTCGAGCGTAGGTCTTTCGGCTCATGCAGTTGCATGGTTTGCTAATTATCTGTCTGATAGAACTCAGTGCACTCAATTTGATGGGCTTATGTCTGTTAAATTGTCTGTCTGTAATGGTGTGCCCCAGGGCTCTATACTTGGTCCCATCTCATTCAGTATTTATATAAATAATTTAGACAAAAATATGCAAAATGCGCAACTTCACTTTTATGCTGATGATATTGTTATTTATTGTTGTGCCTCGTCTCTCACAAAAGCTTTCCAGATTTGCAAACGGCTTTTTATACTGTTCAACGTACCTTGTGTCAATTAAAGCTTATCCTCAATGCTGACAAAACTCAACTAATGGTGTTTTCTAAAGCAAAAAAATAGACCTCTGAACCTTTCACCTATTACTACCTGTCAGGGCAATGAGATTGAGGCTGTAACCTCATATAAATATATTGGAATTTTAAATGATGATGGCTCTCTTTTAAATTGCATATTCAACAACTTACAAAAGAATGTAAGCTGAAGTTGGGATTTTATTTTATGAATAAGGCCTGTTTTTCTTTTGAAGCCAGAAGGAGGCTTGTATCAGCTACATTTATGCCTATAGTAGACTACGGTGAAATTTTATATATGAACGCTTCCATTAAGTGTTTGAGATCAATTTACCCCCTTTACCATGGAGCATTGAGATGTATTTTAAACTGCAAAACCCTTACGCACCACTGCACTTTGAATACCAGGGTTGGCTGGCCTTCTTTAGTCACTCGTAGGCTCAGTCACTGGTATACTTGTATTTACAAAGCCATTTTGGCTTTACTACCATTTTATTTGGGCATTTTTATTGTTCAGAAATGTGGTGGGTACTCTCTTCGTTCGCTGGACTTTATTCTGCTAACTGTTCCAAATAACCTAACTGAATTTGGTAAAAGGGCTTTTATGTACTCTGCACCATCGGCTTGGAAGGCCTTACAAAATACTTTTAAACTGGAAGAACTTGTCCTGATTTGGGTTTTTAAATCATTGATGAAGGATTTTGAGGCTGATTTCTTGAAATGTCAATGTTTTTAATTTGCTGTTTAATGACTTCGTTATACTCCTGTGATTTCTACGATTTTTACTAGATTACTTGTCGTTTTTCATGTTGCCTGTCTGTAATTGTGTAATGACTTCCATGAATTTGAAACGAAAGCTTGACCTGGGCCTGGGGATCAGACTCCAGAGCCCTTTTATTCAGAGTTGTGTGAATGAGGTGGTCGACATTTGTCGTGGTAATTTCCTGTATTACTAAATGAGGAGAGTTTACAAACCACACACAAGTCAGAGTTATATTTTAAACTCCATCTTTAATTATATGAGCTTCACCATAGCCCTTTGACTCTCAGATCAATTCAGTGTCTATAAATGAATTCTCTGAGAGTGCTAACAAAAAATACTTAGTGTCTTTTATAGCCAAGATACACCCCTCTCAACTTACATGACGAACCACAGATCTTAGGAACTTCACCAAGGGCCTTTTACTTTAGAGAGGAGTATTCCATAGCCAGATAGCATTAGCTATAAATTATTGTTCAGTTTGCTCTCTAAGACGAGGTTCTAATCTCGTTCTTGGTACTTCTTAGTACCAAAACATTACCTCATCCAATGGCATATATCAATTGTAAATTCTAGATACTCCCATCTCAAATACACCCCCTCTTCTCCCCACTCCTGGAGAAGCTCACTAAGGGGAGTGAACCTCTAGGTCATATACTATGAAAGATAAGTTCAACATCAGAGGGGTAATACAATGGTTCCAGACACTGCCATACTCCTCCCCCCCAATGGGAAAATGAGGGAGTGATTGGAGTACAGACATAGTGGAGCCCTTCACATGGTTTCACAGATATATTCACCTATGAAGACAATGTTCAAACCTGACTTCTCCCTTTCTGATATTCTGCATATTACCAGACATGTAAAAGAAAAGCCTGACCTCTCCCCTCTCTGGGCCCCAAGTGACTTTTCCCTAGAGGAGAAAGGAAAATGCAACTGCCAACAATATAGTCCAAAAGAAGACATTCCAATGACAAGTATAAAGTAAATAAAACATCTTATTTATCTATGTTACCTAACTAATTCTGATTCAGCTACGACACTTTCAACACTTATCAGTTGGTTTGTGCAGGCTGAAGTATTGTGCTTTCGTATGCTATCAGAAACTTTAACATTTGTAACAATCATGGCAACATGCATTTGTTGCTACGCCTCTGTAATTACAGACTGCAATTACCACCAGCTACATGTTGTTAGTACAGTGTAACTATGAATTAATACAATTTAATTACGATACTTGTTACAGTGTACTTACATACTGTATGTAATAACATTGTAATAAGGACCCATTAAAATGAAGCATTGGCATCTCTTCTCTATGTCTCCTACAGTTTGACCATAACAGTCTGTTTCTCCTACACTCTCAGCAATGGGAACAAAGGTTTCAAGAAAAACACAAGTGTCATTCCTTTTCTAATACATCCTCACACAGTATATACACCTGGCCTGTACTTATTTCTGGCTGTACATCTAACTACTTTTGTCTTTCCTCCCTGTGTAGCGGTGAAGTACACAGTGGAAGCTGACATGGATCGCCGGAACCCTCGAGTTCACTTCCTGGTCAAGAAGCATGACACCTACACAGGCCTCCTCAACATGCCATCTCCCAAGACCGAGTGTCAGGTGCTAGAGCTCAGAGTAGAGGTAAAATACTGTACACACAGACACGCATGTGACTGATCACACAGGACAGACACACACACACACACGCACACATATGACTGATCACACAGGAACACACACTCATCTGTGTCATCTTGTCACGTTCTGACATTAGTTCCTTTTTTATGTATTTATTTTAGTTGCTCAGGGCGTGAGTTGGGGTGGGCATTCTATGTTGTTTTTCTATGTTTTGTTCTAGTCGTTATATTTCTATGTGTTTGGCCTAGTATGGTTCTCAATCAGAGGCAGGTGTCGATCGTTGTCTCTGATTGAGAATCATACTTAGGTAGCCTGTTTTCCCACTATGGGTTGTGGGTAGTTATTTTCTGTTTAGTGTTTTTGTTTGCACCTTACAGAACTGTTCGTTTGTCGAGTATTCATTCTTTATTAAATGTATTATGAATATGTACCACGCTGCACTTTGGTCCTCTTCTCCTTCCACCAACGACAACCGTTACACATCTTCTCCAGGAATATGTGAGGGATAAACTGGAGCCGGTGGTTTTCTCCCTGAATGTGTCCCTGGATGAACAGAAAGTCAGGAAAGCCCTGTAGAACCTGGACTCCTACCCTGTATTGAGCCACAAACAGAAAATTAGTGAGAGGAAGGCGGTATGTTACTGATTTAGGAATAACCTGATTCCAGTGAGTACGTAGTCATGTGTGTTTTCAAACTCTTTCTTCCCGTTTTTTTGCAGATCAACTTTCAGAAGGAGTGTGGCTCAGACAACAAGTGCACCAGTAACCTGCAGCGAACAGCTAAGTTTGCTAACGAGAGACTGAAGCCTTACCCCAGGTATGTGGAAAACACAGAAGAAGATATGTTATTCATGTGGTATCGGGCAGATCGTCCGTCTGAATACATTGAAAGTCGATGTTACTCTAAGAACTGCATGTTGTAATCCAATCAATCTAAAATGGATCAAGCCTCAACTCTATCAAATCATGTAGGTCCCCACCAAAAATTGGTTTGGACCCCAGTGCTTCAGATTCACACGATTTCCCTCTGGCGCAATATTTTGTCCATGGTCCCTTATACATGAACTGTGATGTTCTGTGTGCATACAGCCAGGGGAACCACCCATCGCGGCAGTACGGCAATAATGTGAAGAAGATGATGCTACTAGTGGAGGTAACTAACCTGCCTGGCCCTGGGAAGGTAGCTGAGGACGCCCACCAAGCCATGCTCAACATCTCCATCCCCTCCACTCTCAGATACTCTAGCGTGCGTTCCCGGGTACATCCACCAGAGAGTGACAAAGGGTTAGGTGAAGTCTGACTATTGACAGGTCCATTGACTTTAATTGCTCTGTCAACTATGTTCTGTACATACAGGTAATAGTGTCATAATGCCAACTGATATTTACTCGTGAGCTGTTGCACCCTCTATAATCACTGTGGTTATTACTAGAAGAAAGTTTGAACGTCTTGAAGAACGATCTGGCATAAATGGCTATGTGCTCTTTTAATCTCCAGAAGAGGACTGGCCACCCCTCGGAGCCTGGTTCCTCTCTAGGTTTCTTCCTAGGTACCTGCCTTTCTGGGGAGTTTGTCCTGGCCACTGTGCTTCTGCATCTGCATTGCTTGTCCTTTTGGGTTTTAGGCTGGGTATCAGAATAGCACTCTGTAACAACTGCTGATGTGAAAAGGACTTTATAAAATACATTTGATTGACTATGTGTATTTATTTGTAGGATCCTGATGTAGAATGTAGTGCCGAGAAGACTGTTATCTGTGAGCTGGGGAATCCACCGAGGAGTAATGAGATGGTAAGGCCATACTCTTTTAACCCATAGAGATTATACAGTACACCACATCATTGGTTTTACCCTACTGTAATGGTGCCTTGTGATAGTTCAAGTCTCACGACCCCTCACATGGTTTGCAGGTCTCTCTGCAGCTCATCTTTGAAACATCCGGAATCAACCTGAACACCTGTTGTCTACGTAAGCAACAGGAGATAGTTGTCGTCACTCTACATCCTCATATCATTATCTCATATTTACAGCAGTCAGTCTTTATGTCCGAGGGGGATATATGAATATAATTGGGTAAATAAACTAACCAAATAAACACTGTTGTCTCTCCAGGTTTAGTGAGCAGAATGACCTGTACACTGTGGTCCTGCTGACAGAGAACTTCATCCAGACTTCCTTTTCCATGTTAGTGTAACTTCAGGCACACACACCACGTTGTCCTAATGCAAGGCCAAGAGCCTGTTTCACAATCTAACTTCCGTTGACATCCCCCTTCTTCTTCTTCTTGTTCTTCCATCCTTCTTTCCTTCCTTCCTTCCTCTACCCCCCCCCCCCCCCTCCTCCTCTAAACAGAGACAAGCCCCTGGTCCAGACCTACTTCAGCGGGAAGGTGATGGGGGAGTCAGCTATGAACACCACCAGTGACGTGGGCAGTCTGGTGGAATAGACCTTCAAGGTGAGACACCAGCACTTAGCTAACGTCAGCTATGTTGTGGGCTAGTGAGTGATGCTTCCCTTTAAGTCTGAGCTGTAATTGTAGGCTGAACAGTTTTGCGAAGTAATATGTTCTGGACAGATTGTCAGTTGTCTGGAGTTGTGTGGGCGAGCTAGGTGTAGCTAGGTGTAGCTAGGTGTTGGCAGAAAAAAATGATAATGTGCGGTTAATATTACTATAAACACCACACTGCTTCTTCTTGTGATGTTGTGGGGGAAGAGACCCCAAATAAACTGGATCACATTACAGAACATTTAGATATAAATGATTTATGTAGAATAGACATGCTTTGTAGTCACACAGAATGAGGAATCCCGTAAGCTCTGTATACATTGTCATTTTTATATCGATATCTGTTCTGTTGCCATGTGTTTTTCCTGTGGTGGCTGTGATACCACCGTTCTACCACCAGGTGTCAGTGAAGGTAGAGCCTCTGGGTGCGCTGGGGACCCCTGGCCATGGAGTTTGAGTTGCCCCACGAGGTGACCAATGGGAAGTGGCTTCTCTACCTGACTGAGATCGTTACCAAAGGGACAACTGAGACACACTGTGTCCCTCCAGGGGACATCGTCAATCTGCTCAACCTCACGGTGAGTTACCAGAGTCTACAGAGGCCACAGAAACAGGTTTTAAATGCTAATTTCTAGTGACTTCTGAGAAAAGGACACAGACAAATCTTAACATACAAAGGTGCACATTTACAAGGCTAAGGGGGCCTTGCAGAGGGGCACTTACTCTGGTACAGTCCAATCAGTCTTTGGGCCATGGCCATTCATACTGTACTGAATACCAGTCTGACTGTTAATGTGGATATATTCAACTAAACAACCATTTTGTACAATTTCTTTGCCCCTGCCAGGTTGTTACTAATGCTGCTCTATATAAAGTATGGTTTTAAACATAATGTCATATTTTCAACTTATAATACAGTTATTATACTGTAATAATAACCATCAACATGCACTGTTCAAAACTGTTTAGATTTTTTTTTAAAGGTCAAACTGAAATGAATCAGTCTCCACTCCACAATTATCAAAAATAAAATATCATCATGGCTGACTCTCTCCTGCATTAAGTTCACACATGCAATACACCCTCGAGACTTAATCTGTTATCACTTCATCAGAGATCATTCAGTCTATGAACTATGAGCTTGGAGAGGCACTTCTCACTATCTTACCTGTTGGTTTGTAGCCTCTCTCTCTCAAACGGTCTGTCCATGGGTATCATCAAGTCTGCCTCTCTCCTCCAGAGAAGCCCCTCGCGCGGCACACGGAACGGGTCGGCTGTGGGCGGGATCGCCGAGGCTTTCCAAACAGACAAGCGATGGGCAGAGCGGGGATTATATAGCTCAGTGGGTTTGTGTTGGGCTTGTTGTTGACAGAAATGCCATGAATTGAACTGACATGATTCTTTAGAATCAGAGGCATGTTAGTTATGTCCGTCCTCCAGCTGAACAGGGCACTAGAACCAAAGATTATGGATAAACTGACAAGATAGCTAGCAATTTTTTTGCCATATTAGCAATGACATGACATCTATCAAAACACCTCAAAACAAGACATGGTATCAATAACAACATGAAATGAGCTGAAACGAGACACGATTCCCCAAATGGCAATTTCTTGTCATTTTTGCAAGCAATTTGGCCATCCAGAATCACAACAATATGCTGACTTCTGCCCCAAGGAAATGCACACGCCATTTTCGTGAGATGCCAGCTAACCCATATATAGAAATGCATTTATTAATGTCTACAGTCATTTTTGACACATTTATTTTTATAACAGACACCTTAATGCATACTTTTAGATTATATTATGTGAGCTAAACATAACAATAAAAGGGCTTCAAAGCCTCTCAATGGCCAATACATAGCATCAGCAATCCAGGGTTTATATACACCATTGTTATAGAACAGCGTGTTGACTTTTTGATTACACTTACCAAATTGTACAAACATACAGTGCATTCGGGAAGTATTCAGACCCCTTGACTTTTTCCACATTTTGCTACTTTACAGCCTTATTCTAAAAAGGATCAAAATATTTCCCCTCATCAATCTACACACAATACCCCATAATGACAAAGCGAAAACAGGTTCTAAGACATTTTTGTGTGCTTAGTGTTGCTGTCCTGTTGGAAGGTGAACCTTCACCCCAGTCTGAGGTCCTGAGCGCTCTGGAGCAGGTTTTCATCAAGGATCTCTCTGTACTTTGCTCCATACATCTTTCCCTCGATCCTGACTAGTCTCCCAGTCCCGTCTCCAAGTCTACCATAAAGGCCTGATTGGTGGTGCTGCAGAGATGGTTGTCCTTCTGGAAGGTTATTCCTTCTCCACAGAAGAACTTTGGTGCTCTGTCAGAGTGACCATCGGATTCTTTGTCACTTCCCTGACCAAGGCCCTTCTCCCCCGTTTGCTCAGTTTGGCCGGCCGGCCAGCTCTAGGAAGAGTCTTGGTGGTTATAAACTTCTTCCATTTATGAATGATGGAGGCCACTGTGTTCTTGGAGACCTTCAATGCTGCAGACATTTTTTGATACCCTTCCCCAGATCTGTGCCTCGACACAATCCTGTCTCGGAGCTCTACGGACAATTCCTTCGACCTTATGACTTGGTTTTTGCTCTGACATGCAATGTCAACTGTGGGACCTTATGTAGACAGTTATGTGCCTTTCCAAATCATGTCCAATCAAGTTGATGATCAATGGAAACAGGATGCACCTGAACTCAATTTCAAGTCTCATAGCAAAGGGTCTGAATACTTATGTCAATAAGGTATTTCAATTTTTATTTGAAATACACTTGCAAAAATGTCTAAAGACCTGTTTTCGCTTTGTCATTATGAGGTATCGTGTGTAGATTTTTTTTATTTAATTCCTTTTAGAATAAGGCCGTAATGTAACAAAATGTGGGGAAAAGGAAGGCGTCTGAATACTTTTCGAATGCACTGTAGAGTGCAATGACTGTACATTTTGTGGAAAAGGCGTGCTGACTGCTCATGATTCACGATGCATGCTACGTTGTGTCGAGGCGTGGTGGAATGAGAACGTACCTCAACCAATGGAAACAGCCACCCCCGCCCCATTCTGTGTGCCACGGCAAGGGGTCCTTACCTCTTTATGAAGTTAACACATGCAATACACCCTCTAGACTTAAGGTGTTATCATTTCATCAGAGATCATATATGATAACTCAGATTCACACTATGACAGATCATCAGCCTATGAACTCTATGGGCTTGGAGAGGCACTTCTCAATCTCTTACCTGTTGATTTGTGTCCTCTCTCTCTCTCCCTCTCTCTCTCCCTCTCTGCCTGTCTGACACAGCAAAAAAATGACTAAACTAACAAATCTACATGTAAAGCTACTAGCCGGGAGAAAGCTTATGGTTGCTCACGTTCGTTCACATATCAAAGTTAATTCACATTCATAAACTTTTTACTTAAACATACTTTGTTGTCGCCAACAACAATTACTTTCCCCAGTGCGGCGAGTAATTATGGTGGTGCTACATTTTCCCCTCACTCACACACTGCCTCGCTGCTTGTAACAACCAAGAGTGAGAACAAAGCAGTCAGTGGGGGCGGAGGAAGGGACACGTTCCAGCAGCGGAGGCCTTTTCAAAATATAAAGGTCCCTCAACTAATCTGTTTTTATTTTATTTATTGGGGGGGCTTCTAACATAATCTGTGTTTACACCCACAGTTAATCACCAATATTTGAAATAAGGAATACTATTTGGAACAAAACACCCAATGAAACCAGACTTGGACCTGACTCACAAGTCTAAAACAGGCTAAATATAATTATGTCTGCACAAAGATAGACTGAAAAGGTCAATGGTATTTTGGGAAGATATGCAGGAGTTGTCTTCATTTCCACACCAGTAATTATGTAATGCAGTGTGGTTCTTCCCCTCCACCTCCTCTCCTTTTTGTCTCTTCCTCTAATCACTTTTTCTCCCTTATTCCCCCTCTCTTCCTCTCCTGTCTGTCTCTCTCTCTCTCCCCCCAGTTGTCCGAGAACAGGAGCAAGCGTCCCAAACGAGGGGTGGAGGCTGAACAACCTCATACCACCGAGCCGCAGGCAGCCATTACCGTGCGGACGCGTCGTAAAGAACCCTATCTACTGGCGAGGACAGGAGATTAGAATAATTAACCATGAGTCCATGATCTATTCATTCTGATACTGAATATAACATAATATCTAGACAGGTGTATGGTCAATTAGAGGCCATAGACACAACGTGTCTCTCACTCTCCTGATGAATGCCTTTACTCTCTCTCCTCTTCAATCTGTTTTTTACTCTATGGGAAAATGTATTTCTTCGACTGACCTACATGGTCTATTTTTGTCTAATTCCTTAGTTTAGCCTTCAGATTTTGTGATTGTTAAATTTTTTAAAAATCAACAATTCGAAAATCAACACTATTTGAATATGGCTTTCCCTACTGTGTTGTCTGTCTTCCCAACAGCTTGGCTTCTTCAAGCGGGCCATCTACTACCAGATTATGCCAAAGTACTATGGAGTGTACTTTCAAGCTTAACATCCTTATCATTTATCGCCCTCCAGGTTCCCTTGGAGAGTTCATCAATGAGCTTGATGCCTTGATAAGCTCCTTTCCTGAGGACGGCTCACCTCTCACAGTTCTGGGTGACTTTAACCTCCCCATGTCTACCTTTGACTCATTCCTCTCTGCCTCCTTCTTTCCACTCCTCTCCTCTTTTGACCTCACCCTCTCACCTTCCCCCCCTACTCACAAGGCAGGCAATACGCTTGACCTCATCTTTACTAGATGCTGTTCTTCCACTAACCTCATTGCAACTCCCCTCCAAGTCTCCGACCACTACCTTGTATCCTTTTCCCTCTCGCTCTCATCCAACACTTCCCACACTGCCCCTACTCGGATGGTATCGCGCCGTCCCAACCTTCGCTCTCTCTCCCCCGCTACTCTCTCCTCTTCCATCCTATCATCTCTTCCCTCTGCCCAAACCTTCTCCAACCTATCTCCTGATTCTGCCTCCTCAACCCTCCTCTCCTCCCTTTCTGCATCCTTTGACTCTCTATGTCCCCTATCCTCCAGGCCGGCTCGGTCCTCCCCTCCCGCTCCGTGGCTCGACGACTCATTGCGAGCTCACAGAACAGGGCTCCGGGCAGCCGAGCGGAAATGGAGGAAAACTCGCCTCCCTGCGGACCTGGCATCCTTTCACTCCCTCCTCTCTACATTTTCCTCTTCTGTCTCTGCTGCTAAAGCCACTTTCTACCACTCTAAATTCCAAGCATCTGCCTCTAACCCTAGGAAGCTCTTTGCCACCTTCTCCTCCCTCCTGAATCCTCCTCCCCCTCCCCCCTCCTCCTCCCTCTCTGCAGACGACTTCGTCAACCATTTTGAAAAGAAGGTCGACGACATCCGATCCTCGTTTGCTAAGTCAAACGACACCGCTGGTTCTGCTCACACTGCCCTACCCTGTGCTTTGACCTCTTTCTCCCCTCTCTCTCCAGATGAAATCTCGCGTCTTGTGACGGCCGGCCGCCCAACAACCTGCCCGCTTGACCCTATCCCCTCCTCTCTTCTCCAGACCATTTCCGGAGACCTTCTCCCTTACCTCACCTCGCTCATCAACTCATCCTTGACCGCTGGCTACGTCCCTTCCGTCTTCAAGAGAGCGAGAGTTGCACCCCTTCTGAAAAAACCTACACTCGATCCCTCCGATGTCAACAACTACAGACCAGTATCCCTTCTTTCTTTTCTCTCCAAAACTCTTGAACGTGCCGTCCTTGGCCAGCTCTCCTGCTATCTCTCTCAGAATGACCTTCTTGATCCAAATCAGTCAGGTTTCAAGACTAGTCATTCAACTGAGACTGCTCTTCTCTGTATCACGGAGGCACTCCGCACTGCTAAAGCTAACTCTTTCTCCTCTGCTCTCATCCTTCTAGACCTATCGGCTGCCTTCGATACTGTGAACCATCAGATCCTCCTCTCCACCCTCTCCGAGTTGGGCATCTCCGGCGCGGCCCACGCTTGGATTGCGTCCTACCTGACAGGTCGCTCCTACCAGGTGGCGTGGCGAGAATCTGTCTCCTCACCACGCGCTCTCACCACTGGTGTCACCCAGGGCTCTGTTCTAGGCCCTCTCCTATTCTCGCTATACACCAAGTCACTTGGCTCTGTCATAACCTCACATGGTCTCTCATATCATTGCTATGCAGACGACACACAATTAATCTTCTCCTTTCCCCCTTCTGATGACCAGGTGGCGAATCGCATCTCTGCATGCCTGGCAGACATATCAGTGTGGATGACGGATCACCACCTCAAGCTGAACCTCGGCAAGACGGAGCTGCTCTTCCTCCCGGGGAAGGACTGCCCGTTCCATGATCTCGCCATCACGGTCGACAACTCCATTGTGTCCTCCTCCCAGAGCGCTAAGAACCTTGGCGTGATCCTGGACAACACCCTGTCGTTCTCAACTAACATCAAGGCGGTGGCCCGTTCCTGTAGGTTCATGCTCTACAACATCCGCAGAGTACGACCCTGCCTCACACAGGAAGCGGCGCAGGTCCTAATCCAGGCACTTGTCATCTCCCGTCTGGATTACTGCAACTCGCTGTTGGCTGGGCTCCCTGCCTGTGCCATTAAACCCCTACAACTCATCCAGAACGCCGCAGCCCGTCTGGTGTTCAACCTTCCCAAGTTCTCTCACGTCACCCCGCTCCTCCGCTCTCTCCACTGGCTTCCAGTTGAAGCTCGCATCCGCTACAAGACCATGGTGCTTGCCTACGGAGCTGTGAGGGGAACGGCACCTCAGTACCTTCAGGCTCTGATCAGGCCCTACACCCAAACAAGGGCACTGCGTTCATCCAACTCTGGCCGGCTCGCCTCCCTACCACTGAGGAAGTACAGTTCCCGCTCAGCCCAGTCAAAACTGTTCGCTGCTCTGGCACCCCAATGGTGGAACAAACTCCCTCACGACGCCAGGACAGCGGAGTCAATCACCACCTTCCGGAGACACCTGAAACCCCACCTCTTCAAGGAATACCTAGGATAGGATAAAGCTTAAAAGATTTAGATGCACTATTGTAAAGTGGCTGTTCCACTGGATGTCATAAGGTGAATGCACCAATTTGTAAGTCGCTCTGGATAAGAGCGTCTGCTAAATGACTTAAATGTAAAATGTAATGTAAATGAGTGAAAATCCGTAAAGATGAGCGCTACCAGTTCAACATTGGCTTCCAGACGGAGGATGCAGGCAAAAAGTACTGGATCACCAACTGGACAGAGATGCAACGTTACTACTACTGAAGCCCTTACCTTTGACCCTGAACTCTCGACTAGTCTCAGGAGTGTGGTGATGAAAGGACAAAAGGGTTTTTGTGATGTCACACAACTCGGAGGTCACAGCACATGGACTGGTTGTTTCTGGAACCTTCCTCTTCACCGTCTCCATAGATTTCAGCAAAATATTTTGGTTATTTTTTGTGCAATGCGCCAAATATGATAGAGAAATCACAATGTTTCAATTATTTTGATGAAAGGAGTGTTGTACATTCTAGGTGGGGTGTGTTAAAAAATCCCAGTTTGGTTGTAAACACAGGCTAATTTGATCTACTGTATATTTGCAGGGTTAAAAGTTGAAGTTTGACGTTTAAAGACCCTGTTATTTGCAGTTGATCTTGGTTGGACAGAGAACACATTATACGAGTAGAGAAAGAAGTGGTATGGAATGGCAGTGCATAGTTTAGGTGACCCTGCTCGCCCTATCTATCCTCTGTATATCTACTTCTCACTATGACCGCTAAGCACTTCAGAAGGGAGACATAGAATAGCCTAGTAGTTGCTTGTTGTTATGCTCCATCTTTTGAACTAGATAATATTTGGTGGCGGGACGGGATGGTTGGAGTGCACTTGAATTCTGAATGGCTGACAGAAGACGAGCACGTCACTAAATGATCATTTATTTCACTGGACTGTGTGGTTACGACAGTAGAGCTCCGTTGCTGTTGGTCTAGTTGTAATCATATAGAGGGAGTCGTGACACTGTACTAAGTGTATACTGCAGGTCTGTAACCTGCATGAGATTACTGTACGTGACAGCAATATCGGCAGGCTAGAGACAACCTACAGAGCGTGATTGATGGGATTTTAGGTTTTCATTTTCTCGTAGTAAGTAGTAAACCCTACGGCTCTATCCAATCTTTATCGCTGAAGCGCTACAGATTGCGAGATGGTAATGTTCGATTGAACATATGCCGCGTTTACCGTGAATGCAGTCTCGGCTAACGTGGGAACATTGCCTTTACATTAAATCACGCTGTAGCGCTGAACTTCACGATACGGATTTGAATAGAGCACTAGTGTGCAAATGACTGCATTTCTCCTGAATCATTTACGTTGTCACATTTTACTTGTGTGTTTTCTTTGGTCGTTCTTTACTGCGCTTCATGTTTGGTAGGCAGCAGAGCAAATCTAATTTGCAGTTCACAGTTCTCAGTCAAAAGAGAGTAGATATTGATGGTTCCGTCCAAAATGGCACCATATTCCCCACATACAGTAGTGCACTACTTTTGACCAGGACCAGGTTTCCCGATAGCGATGGACCTTGGGCTTACAAGTGCTTTAAAAAAATGCATTGTTCCTACAAACAGATGCAGCATGCGATTCCCAAAACACCACGCGGAAAGGACGTTAGGTAAGTGCGTCGTTGGATCACGTGTCGACACTGACAGGATTGAAAGAAAGGCAGCACTGCTCTCATATCAGCTTTCTCCATTAGAATATTACCTTTAACATTCCACAATACTGACGACAGATATTATAGAGCGATATTATCACGTTATGGCTGGAAATATTTAGGTAGCTTATTCTAGGCTAATGCTTACCCTATCATAATGCACCAAATCACATATGTGGCGCATCATTGCACAGGTTGTCACACATGAAATACACTATATATACAAAAGAACAGTATGTGGACACCACTTCAAATGAGTGGATTCGGCTATTTCAGCCACATGTATAAAACCGAGCTCAACGCCATGCAATCTCCATAGACAAACATTGGCAGTAGATTGGCCTTACTGAAGAGCTCAGTGAATTTCAATTTGGCACCGTCATAGGATGATACCTTTCCAACAAGTCAGTTCGTCAAAATTTCTGCCCTGCTAGAGCTGCCCCGGTGAACGGTAAGTGATGTTATTGAGAAGTGGAAACATCTAGGAGCAACAACGGCTCAGCCGTGAAGTGGTAGGCCACACAAGCTCACAGAACGGGACTGCCGAGTGCTTAAGCGCGTAGCGTCTGTCCTCGGTTGCAACACTCACTAACGAGTTCCAAACCACCTCTGGAAGCAACATCAACACAAGAACTGTACGTCTGAAGATCTCCATGTGCAATGCCAAGCGTCTGCTGGAGTGGTGTAAAGCTTGCCACCATTGGATTCTGGAGCAGTGGAAATCAAGCTTTACCATCTGGCAGTCCAACGGACGAATCTGGGTTTGGTGGATGCCAGGAGAATTCTACCTGACCCAATGCACAGTGCCAACTGTAAAGTTTGGTGGAGGAGGAATAATGGTCTACGGCTGTTTTTCATGGTTCGGACTAGGCCCCTTAGTTCCATTGTAGGGAAATCTTAACACTACAGCATACAATGACATTCTAGATGATTCTGTGCGTCCAACTTTGTTGCAACAGTTTGGGGAAGGCCCTTTCCTGTTTCAGTATGACAATGCCCCTGGTCACAAAGGGAGGTCCGCACAGAAATTCTTTGTCGAGATCGTTGTGGAAGAATTTAACTGTCCTGCACAGAGCCCTGACCTCAATCCCAACAAACACCTTTGGGATTAATTGGAACGCCGCCTGCGAGCCAGGCTTAATCGCCCTAATCAGTGCCCGACATCAATAATGCTCTTGTGGCTGAATGGAAGCAAGTCCCAGCATCAATGTTTCAACATCTAGTGGAAAACCTTCCCAGAAGAGTGGAGGCTGTTATAGCAGCAAAGGAGGGATCAACTCCATATTAATGCCCATGATTTTGGAATGAAATGTTCGACGAGCAGGTGTCCACATACTTTTGGTCATTTACTGTATATTGAGGCAAAAATTTGACAGTGTAGCCTACAATTAGCAAAATATAACATGACATGTATTTAAATGTACAAACCCTGTTTAGCCTATAGGCCTACTGAATGTATCTTTTAATGCAGTCATCTCGGTTCATTTGAAACATGTTTTTATGCTTTGCTTGTTCGTAACAATTGCAAAGACATTGACAATTTTATAATTGTAGTCAGCTTCGTTCCGAAGTTATTGGCTGTCACAGCTTGATTCTATGTTTAGCGGAGATCTTCTGTGTATAAAGTGACGCGGAAAAGGCAAAGAAAGCTACAAATCTAACGACGCACTTTGAAAGCATATCTGTTTGTTCACATCTATTCAATCAGATCCGCCTAAGCCAACATCTGCATAGCGTATCTTCTTTTTGTGGTGTCGAGGTGGAACTGTGTTGGAGCTGTCAATTCCACAAGCTGCTCCTGGCATTGTACCTAAAGTGGACATTAACATTGTCTAATTAAGAGAAATCCCATGCAGCCTTGTTCACCAGTTCGAACACTGGAACGTGAGATGTTGTTTCGTGACGATGATCAAGAGCAGCTGCTCACTGATTTGAAGGTTCCAAAGCAGTTACACCTCCAAAACATCAGCTATGCGCGTATAGGCTATCGCCGGTTAACGCTTGATCTGATTGAGAACGAGCGTTTTCAAGTGGAACTTTACTGAAGATGGAAACAGCTTGGAGATTTATCGATGCACCTACGAAGGTTCTAACGATGAACTTGGCCTTAAAATGCTTTTGGGAAACTCTATGAGCCCTGGTAATAAAAAAAAATGCAATACATAGGGAATAGGGTGCCATTTGGTATTCATCCAGACAGTTGGGTAACCACTCCAGTAGCCGTCACGTGAGACACCAGAGGTATTTTGCTGAGAGATTCTTTATCCAGTCATCTGTGGTCATTGCTACAGAGGTTCAATTGACTCACACAGTGGCTGGGGAGGAAGAAGGGGTGTAATAGTGTATGGTGGTCATTTTATATTGTGCTGTTTCGATGTACTGTAATTAAATAGTTCTTTTTTTTAATAACCCCTTATTACTACCCCTTATTTGATTGAATATATTACTCATTATTACCTGCAATATTGAACACATTAATATGTTATTGATTGTTTTAATCCATCTTATCTTGCCACATAGAACATCATTGGCCAATGAATACAGAGCAAATTGACATTTCTCTCTCTTTATTCTAGAAAGACAAAGTATTCCCTGATCAAATCAAATATTACAAAAACAATGTATACACAATTAAAGACTTTACAAACAATTACTTGAAACATTTGTTCCCCAGGCTCAGCACTTAAAATTTTACAAATAAATTACAAAACTGTTAGCTTCTTTGTTCTTTGCATAGTCAAAATAATTTTGACTCCAAATTTATACAATAAATATACAAGACATCAAATTTAGGGGAGAAGCAGAACAAAATAATAAATGAACCAATCAGGATGCACGGTACAAACAAACACCGATGATGACACTGCTGTTGCCAGGTGAAGGGGATCTTCCAATAAGGTTAGTAAGTGTGAACTCACTTCAGCTCCAGCTCAGATGAGGACAGATTTCTCCGTTTTGATTTCTTGTACTTGTAGCCCAGGAGGATGGTGGCCACTAGAAGCACCAGACCCAGGACCAGTAGGACCCACTGGCCTGCTGCAGCTCCTGCACCGTCCAGACTCATCCCAAGGAAGTCCACTTTACCCTCGTCTGGGGCTGGGGGGGACGTTTCTGGGCTGTCACCTGGGAACACACACAGAGGTGAGGGATGCAAATCAGGTTGTGGCATCATACCCCCATCAATAGCCTTCGCTAGAAAAGACTCACTCTTATCCTACGTGACTTTTCAAGATTGCTCGTGTCAACTCAGAACAACTTATTTAATGCATCTTTAGAAAGGAAAGAGTATCTTTTTCGTATCCTTTCCTCCATTTAAATGTTGTACAGTCAGTGGGTCTGAGAACATAGGTCTCTCAATTTTGTGCTCCCCCTCTTTTCTAACCCCATTCTATTTTCTCCTCTATCATGTTCTCTTCCTCAGTTTTTTTCCACATCCCAGTGTATTGCACTCCATTGTTCTCTCCACCTATTGGATTTCACTCATTTGAGTCCTGTCTCCCCTCTATCTAATCTCGAACTCCTCCTTTCAGCAGGAACTCATCAGCACATGAAGGACTGGAGGGATTGATTTCATTGCTAGGCGCCTCAAACCACTAAAATCAATGCTTAAGCTCTGACAACAGTTGTTTCTCTGCAAAGGCATTGGTTTCAAGTTTACATTGGAATTTTGGTAGCTCTGATGCATTGGGGGAAAAAACATACAGTGCCAGTCAAAAGTTTGGACACCTACGCATTCAAGGTTTTTTTCTTTATTTTTAGATGTAGAAAATAGTGAAGACATCAAAGCTATGATATACCACATATGGAATCATGTAGTAACAAAAAAAGTGTTAAAAAAATCAAAACATATCTTATATTTGAGATTCTTCAAAGTAGCCACCCTTTGCCTTGATGACAGCTTTGTACACTCTTGGCATTCTCTCAACCAGCTTCATGAGGTAGTCACCTGGAATGAATTTCAATTAACAGGTGTGCCTTGTAAAAAGTTCATTTGTGGCATTGCTTTCCTTCTTAAACTTCTTGTCAATAGGGGGGCGCTGTTTTCACTTTGGAAAAAATCGTGCCCAAATGAAACGGCCTCGTACTCTTTTCTAGATCATACAATATGCATATTATTATTACTATTGGATAGAAAACACTCAGAAGTTTCTAAAACTGTTTGAATTATCTGTGAGTAAAACAGAACTCATTTTGCAGCAAACTTCCATGCATTAAGTGAAAAATCTGAAAACGAGGCTCTGTTTCAGGGCCTGCCTATTCAATTGCTTTATATTTATCGATATGCATGCACTTCATACGCCTTCCACTAGATGCCAACAGGCAGTGGAAGGTGGAATGGGGTGTCTAGTTTGATCTGAGGCCGAACAAGAGCTTTTGGAGTGGCAGGTCAGGAATTTCTTTGTCTACCAAGGCGCGCCGCGGAGCTCGACATTGGGTTCTGAAAAGCGTTACGTATACACGGCGAATATCTCCGGCTCTGATTTTATTTGATACATGTGATAATAACATCATAAAGTGAGTTTTTTCAACCGAGTTTTATCAGTTTATTCAAAGTTTATTGGGACTTTTGGAATTGTCCGTTCTTTGCGCCAAGAGTTGATGGGCATGTTCGCGCCACATGGCTAGCCAAGGTTGATAATTCAACAGAACAAATGGACATTCTAAAACCAAACAACGATTTATTCTGGACCAAGGACTCCTTGTACAACATTCTGATGGAAGCTCAACAAAAGTAAGAAAACATTTATGATGTTATTTCGTATTTCTGTGTAAAATGTTGAGTCCTATTCTCCGCCGTTTTGGTGAGTGCTGTCTTGCAATAACGCAAGCTGTATGTTATGGTAAAGTTATTTTTTTAAATCTAACACAGCGGTTGCATTAAGAACCAGTGTATCTTTCATTTGCCATACAACAAGTATTTTTATGTAAAGTTTATGATGAGTTCTTTGGTCAGGTTAGGTGAGTGTCCAAAATATCTCCGGAGATTCTGGTGAATCGATGCTACGTATTCACAATGTATAATCAGGATTTGTAGCTCTAAATATGCACATTTTCGAACAAAACATAATTGTATTGTATAACATGATGTTACAAGACTGTCATCTGATGAATTTGTTCAAGGTTAGTGATTAATTTTATATCTTTTGCTGTTTTTTGCGAAAGCTACCTTTTGCGGTGAATAAATGCGTTTGTGTGTTTGGCTATTGTAGTTAGCTAATATAATTCTATATTGTGTTTTTGCTGTAAAACACTTTAAAAAATCGTGAATATTGGCTGGATTCACAAGATGTTTATCTTTAATTTGCTGTACACCATGTATTTTTCATAAATGTTTTATGATGAGTATTTAGGTATTTCACGTTGCTCTCTGTAATTATTCTGGCTGCTTTGGTGCTATTTTTGATGGTGGCTGCAATGTAAAACAATGATGTATACCTCAAATATGCACATTTTCGAACAAAACATAAATGTATTGTATAACATGTTATAAGACTGTCATCTGATGAAGTTGTTTCTTGGTTAGTGACTAATTTTATCTCTAATGTGTCGGTTTTGTGAAAGCTACCTGTGCGGTACAAACATGGTGAAAATATGCGGTTGTGTGTTTGGCTATTGTGGTTAGCTAATAGAAATACATAGTGTTTTCGCTGTAAAACATTAAAAAAATCGGAAATGATGGCTGGATTCACAAGATGTTTATCTTTCATTTGCTGTATTGGACTTGTGATTTCATGAAAATTATATTATAGGATATCCCTGTCCTGTTAGGCTAGGCTATGCTAGTCAGCTTTTTTGATGAGGAAGATCCCGGATCTGGGATGGGTATCACTGAAAAGTTAATGCATTTGAGCCAATCCGTTGTGTTGTGACAAGGTAAGGGTGGCATACAGAAGATAGCCCTATTTGGTAAAAGACCAAGTCCATAATATGGCAAGAACAGCTCAAATAAGCAAAGAGAAATGACAGACCATCATTACTTTAAGACATGAAGGTCAGTCAATCAGGAAAATGTCAATAACTTTAAAAGTTTCTTCAAGTGCAGTCACAAAAACCATCAAGTGCTATGATGAAACTGGCTCTCATGAGGACTGCCACAGGAAAGGAAGACCCAGAGTTACCTCTGCTGCAGAGGATAAGTTAATTCGAGTTAACTGCACCGCAGATTGCAGCCCAAATAAATGCTTTACAGAGTTCAAGTAACAGACACATCTCAAAATCAACTGTTCAGAGGAGACTACGTGAATCAGGCCTTTATGGTCGAATTGCTTGAAAGAAACCACTACGAAAGGACACCAATAAGAGGAAGAGAATTGCTTGGGTCAAGCAATGGACATTAGACCAGTGAAAATCTGTCTTTGTGAGATGTGTAGTAGGGGAATGGATGATCTCCGCAGGTGTGGTTCCCACCGTGAAGCATGGAGGAGGTGGTGTGATGGTGTGGGAATGTTTTGCTGGTGACACTGTCGGTGATTTATTTACGCTTAAGCAGCATGGCTACCACAGCATTCTGCAGCGATACGCCATCCCATCTGGTTTGTGCTTAGTGGGACTATAATTTGTTTTTCAACAGGACAATGACCCAACACACCTCCAGGATGTGTAAGGGCTATTTGACCAAGAAGGACAGTGATGGTGCTGCATCAGATGACCTGGCCTCAACAATCACCCGACGTCAACCCAATTGAGATGGTTTGGGATGAGTTGGACTGCAGAGTGAAGAAAAAGCAGCCAACAAGTGCTCAGCATATGTGGGAACTCCTTCAAGACTGTTGGAAAAGCATTCCAGGTGAAGCTGGTTGAGAAAATGCCAAGAGTGTGCAAAGCTGTCATCAAGACAAAGGGTGGCTACTTTGAAGAATCTAAAATATATTTTGATTTGTTTAACACTTTTTGGTTACTACATGATTCCATACAGTAGGTGTTATTTCATAGTTTTGAAGTCTTCAATATTATTCTACAATGTAGAAAATCGTAAAAATAAAATATAACACCTGAATGAGTAGGTGTGTCCAAACTGTTGACTGGTACTGTATGTATATATATATATCTCTTCATTATAATTCACATAATAATTCACATTTCCTGTTGCTGCAGGATTATTTTCCTTCTGTAACAAAAAGGCTCAAATGAAGATCCTACATCTGTAATGTCAATATTGAGCTTTGGGGCTAGATTCTATCAGATCTGCATAGCATTCCTAGATGCCATTCCAGACTCCCTCCACCTACCCAAGGATTTGGGAGAACAAAAATCAGTTAACTACCTAACTGATGATCTAAACGGAACTTTGCGTAATACCCTAGATGCAGACGGTCCGCTAAAAACAAAAGCAGCTGTCACAAGAAACTAGCTCCCAGGTATACAGAAAATTCCCGAGCCCTGAAACAAGCTCCCAGAAAATTGGAACGGAAATAGCACTCCACCAAATTGGAAGTCTTACGAATAGCTTGGAAAGACAGTACCGCGCAATATCATAAAGCCATCACTGCTCCTCGATCAGCCTACTCTTCCAACCTGATTACGGAGAATGAAAACAATCAACATTTATTTTTGATACTGTTGCAAAGCTAACTAAAATAGCAGCACTCAACAAGTGAGGATGGCCTTCACTTCAGCAGTGATGAATTCATGAATTTCTTTGACGAAAAGATCATGATCATTAGAAAACAAATTACAGTCTCTTTCAAAATGCATTTTTCTCCAAACCTCAGTTGTCCTACTGGACCATATTCAAACTAAACTACAGAAAGAGCTACTTCCTGTGCTTGGCCCTCCTATGTTGAAAATAAATGCCTTCCTATCTTCCGGATGTGTATCAAACTCACTAAAAATGGTAGTAATAAAGCCTCTCCTGAAAAAGTGAAACCTTGACCTGGGTAATGTTAAAAACTATCAGCCTATATCGAATTTCCCACTAGACGTTGGAACATTATTGCGTTCTCCTGGCATCCGCCAAACCCAGATTCGTCTATCGGACTGTCAGATGGTGAAGCGTGATTCATCACTCCAGAGAACGCATTTTCACTGCTCTAGGGTCCAATGCGGCGAGCTTTACACCACTCCAGCTGACGCTTGGCACTGCGGTGATCTTAGGTTTGTGTGCGGCTGCTCGGCCATGGAAACTGATTTCATAAAGCTCCCGACAAACAGTTATTGTGCTGACGTTGCTTCCAGAGGCAGTTTGGAACTCGGTATTGAGTGTTGCAACCTGAGGACAGATGAACTGACTTGTTGGAAAGGTGGCATCATATGATGGTGCCACGTTGAAAGTCACTGAGCTCTTCAGTAAGGTTAATTCGGAAACTATTCAGACCCCTTGACTTTTTCCACATTTTGTTACGTTACAGCCTTATTGTAAAATGGATTAAACAGTTTTTTTCCTCATCAATCTACACCCAACACCCCATAATGACATTGAATAATATTTCAGTTTTTAAACATTTCTAAAAACCAATTTTTCCTGACCCTTTACTAGGTACTTTGTTGAAGCACATTTAGCAGTATTTACAGCATCGAGTCTTCTTGGGAATGACACTACAAGCTTGGCACACCTGTATTCGGGTAGTTTCTCCCACTATTCTCTGCAGATCCTCTCAAGCTCTGTCAGGTTGGATAGGGAGCGTCGCTGCACAGCTATTCTCAGGTCTCTCCAGAGATGTTAGATCGGGTTCAGGTCCGGGCTCTGGCTGGGCCACTCAAGGACATTAAGACTTGGCCCGATGCCACTCCTGCGTTGTTTTGGCTGTGTGCAATCCTGTCTCGGAGCTCTACGGACAATTCATTCGACCTCATGGCTTGGTTTTTGCTCTGACATGCACTGTCAACTGTGGGACCTTATACAGACAGGTGTGCGCCTTTCCAAACCATGTCCAATCAATTGAATTTACCACAGGTGGACTCCAATCAAGTTGTAGAAACATCTCATGGTTTATCAATGGAAACAGGATGCACCTGAGCTCAATTTTGAGTCTCATAGCAAAGGGTCTGAACTTATGTAAATAAGGTATCTGTTTTCGCTTCTTCATTATGGGGGATTTTGTGTAGATTGCTCAGGATTTTTTGTTATTTAATCAATTTTAGATTAAGGCTGTAACGTAACAAAATGTGGTAAAAGTCAAAGGGTCTGAATACTTTGATGGCACTATTTCCATTGATTATCATTGAGATGTTTCTACAACTTGATTGGTGTCCACCTGTATCAGTTTGTCTCTGTGGATGGTTTGTCCTCTGACAAATCAATGGTAAGTTTCGATGTTCCTCAAGGCTCCGTTTTAGGACCACTATTGTTTTCACTATATATGCTACCTCTTGGTGATGTCATACGGAAACACATTGTCAACTTTCACTGCTATACAGATGACATACAGCTATACATTTCGATGAAACATGATGAAGCCCCAAAATTACCTACCCTGGAAGTCTGTGTTTCAGACATAAGTGTATGGCAGCAATTTTTTAAACGTTTAAACTCGGACAAAACAGAGACAGACCTAGTTCTAGGTCCAAAAAAAACAAAGAGACGATCATATCAAAAATATTTCAAGAGCCGATTTTTTTCATCTTTGTAACATTGCTAAAATCTTTAACTTTTTGTTAAAAAAATTGGCAGAAAAGCTAATCCATGCTTTTGTCACTTCAAGATAAGCCTACTGCAATGTTCTATTCTCCGGCTACCGGGATAAGGCTAATGCTAAATACATCTGTTAGAATGTTGACTAAAACCCCCAAATTCAATCATATTACTCCAGTGCTAGCCTCTCTACACCGGCTTCCTGTTAAGGCTAGGGCTGATTTCAAGGTTTTACTGCTAACCCACAAAACATTACATGGACTTGCTTTTACTGATCTCTCCGATTTGGTCCTGCCGTACATACCTACACGTACGCTACCTACACTGTGTAGGTCAAAACACGCAGTTCTCCTTATTGTTCCTAGAATTTCTAAGCTGGAGGCAGGGCTATCTCCTATATCGCTCACTTTTTATGAAATTGTCTGCCGATCCATGTGGGAGGCGCACACTCAGTCTCAACCTTTAAGTCTTTACTGAAGACGTATCTCTTTAGTAGGTCCTATGATTGAGTATAGTCTGGCACAGGTGGTATGAGGGCTGTGTTTTGGCCAATCGTGGGTGGGGTTATATCCTGCCTGATTGGCCATGTCTGGGGGTGTCGTCGGATGGGACCATGATATCCCTTGACCACTCCCCTGTATATATGCTGTAATAGTCTCTGTGCCGGGGGGCTAGGGTCAGTCTGTCCTAGGGTCAGTCTGTCCTATCTGGTGTATTTCTCCTGTCTTATCTGATGTCCTGTGTGATATTAACCTGTTGGGGATGGGGGCGCTGTTTAGACTACTTATGCTAATTTGGCTAATTTTTTAAACGGCTTCCCACAAAATCCTTGATCGTACAATATGCATATTATTATTATTATTGGATAGAAAACAGTCTATAGTTTCTATAGGAGTTGAAATTTTGTCTCTAAGTGGAACAGAGCCCATTCTACAGCAATTTCCCTGACATGGAGTCAGATTTGAGAAATGTTGGCCACTCTTCTGAAGTCATTTAAAAGGGCACTGTCGTTGCTATGACTATACGGACACTTCTTACGTCTTCCCCTGGATGCCTTTACGTGATGACGATTCCAACGGGGTCGATTGCTCGTTCACAGGCCCTACAAATGAAAAAACCCTGAAGCTAGTCATTCTTTGGGAGCTGCGTCATGAGCCTAGAGGACACCGGCGCGCACCTGTTCCAAGCGTTAGTTTAGCCTGTTATATTTCTCCGGTCATCTTTTCACTCGTTTTAGGAGTTAAAAACATCATAAGGTAGTTAATTTAAGGCGTTTTATAGCAATTTATATCCGTTTAGTGCGATTTTGGGACATTTATTTTTGCAACGATGTGAAAAGTTGGGCACGCTTTTCAGTTCATCCCGAACGCAGTTGACATTTCCACATGGCAAGAGGACAGCTTTCCACCAAAAGACGATTTCTCCCAAGAAAGGATCCTTTGCCCAAGATACTGATGGAAGAACAGCTCAAGGTAGGACATTTTTATTATGATAAATCGTGTTTCTGTCGAAACATTTTAGTGGCTTAGGACGCCATGTTTTTTGACGTAGCTTCGCTTGGCGCAAACTGTATTGAAAAGTAAGGATAAATTAAAAAATGTAATAACGCAATTGTATTAAGAATTAAATTGTCTATCAATCCCTGTCCACCCTATATTTTTTAGTCACGTTTATGAGTATTTATGTATAAGAGTAGATCACTGTCTAAGTGGCGCAAGGACATTTTCTGACCAGCTGAGCTACATTTCACATTGTCTAACCATGATTTTGGTGGCTAAATATAAACATTTTCGATCAAACTCTATATGGATTGTGTAATATGATGTTACAGGAGTGTCATCTGAAGAATTCTGAGAAGGTTAGTGAAAAAATTAATATATTTTTGGCGATGTTGACGTTATCGCCCACTTTGGCTAGAATCAATGCTGGGCTGCTATGTGCTATGTGCTATGCTAATATAACGATTTATTGTGTTTTCGCTGTAAGACACTTAGAAAATCTGAAATATTGTCTGTATTCACAGGATCTGTGTCTTTCGATTCGTGTATGCTGTGTATTTTTACGAAATGTTTGATGATTAGTAGTTAGGTAAACACGTTGCTCATTGTAATTATTCTAGTCCATTTGTGATGGTGGGTGCAATTGTAAACTATGCCATCTACCTGAAATATGCACTTTTTTCTAACAAAACCTATCCCATACCATAAATATGTTATCAGACTGTCATCTAATGAGTTTTTTTGTTGGTTAGGGGCTATAAATATCTTAGTTTAGCCGAATTGGTGATGGCTACTGGTGTTGGTGGACAAATAAAAGATGGTGGATTATGCTAATGTGTTTTTAGGTAATAGATGTACATCTTTACATATTGTGTCTTCCCTGTAAAACATTTTAAAAATCGGGAATGTTGACTGGATTCACAAGATCTGTGTCTTTCATTAGCTGTATTGGACTTTAATGTGTGAAAGTTAAATATTTAAAAAAAATATTTTTTTTGAATTTCGCGGCACTGGTTTTTCAGTGGGGGGGGGGGGGGGTGTGCCGCTAGCGCCACGCTGATCCTAGACAGGTTAAGTATGCTGCCTCTAATTCTCTCATCTCTCTCTCTCCCCTCCCAGAGGACCTGAGCCCTAGGAACATGCCTCAAGACTACCTGGCCTGACGACTCCTGGCTGTTCCTGTCGTGCTGTCCACCTGGTCGTGCTGCTGATTCAGTTTCTGCTGTTCTGCCTGCGGCTATGGAATCCTTACCTGTTCACCGGATCTCCTACCTTATCCCGGACCTGCTATTTCGACCCTATTTCTCTCTCTACCTCACATGTTGTCTTAACCTCTGAATGCTCAGTTATGAAAACCCAACTGACATTTACTCCTGAGGTGCTGACCTGTTGAACCCTCTATAACCACCGTAATTATTGTTTGACCCGGCTAGTCATCTATGAACGTTTGAACATCTTGAAGAACGATCTAGCCTTAATGGCCATGTACTCTTATAATCGCCACCGGCACAGCCAGAAGAGGACTGGCCACCCCTCAGAGCCTGATTCCTCTCTAGGTTTCTTCCTGGGTTCCTGCCTTTCTAGGGAGTTTTTCCCGAGCCACCGTTCTTCTACATCTGCATTGCTTGGTCTTTGGGGTTTTAGGCTGGGTTTCTGTATAAGCACTTTGTGACATCTGCTGATGTAAATACATGTGATTGATTGACAGCAGTTGTTTTGTCTGTGTCCAAGGTGAAACTACATTAGAGCTGTCAAATCCACAAGCACAATCTACACTTCGATTAGGCTGATAGAAAATAACAAAATTATTTTGTTAAATGAGTTTCAATTTGAGCGTCATTATTTTCATGTAGACTACACACAAGGGTGTGGCTTTGTGCAAATGATCACAAGAACACCGATTTGACAGCTCCAACGCAGTTACACCTCAGACATGCCAAAACATCAGTTATGCGGGTGTCTGAATCCTGACCCATAATGTTGTAATTAAGTGCAATTGCCATCAATGAATGAAGTTCAATAGTTGAAGATAGCGTTTAAAGCCAGCTATCAGACTTACTTGGTGGTTTCCAGTCGTATTCAGGCCAGCCTCTGACCTCATTGTTCTTGTTGTTCTCTGCTTCCAGCCAGTCAGTGAGAGGTTTAAAGTACTCTACCAGTGGCTTGGCAGACATGATGGGCTTTCCAGTGATCATGGCCATCGTTTCAGGCCAGGGCTTACTGAAACCCACTTTCATCACGTCACTGCAAAACACAAGGAATGGATAAAACAGATGAAACAAGTCCAAGAGTCTATCAGAAAGGCTGTCTCTTTTACTATAGTCTCACAAATACGTTTCAGACAACAATTCTACATACCTGAACGCTAACTTCAAAACGACATTGTTTATCGCATTAAAATATGGACAGTGCTGTCACGGTGATGGAATGCTACTTGTATGCGGGTGTACAGTACTGACCCTAGAAGTTTCCCTGCCTCTTTGGAGCGGTAGATATCACAATCGTGGAGAGGGCCTACATGCCCGGCGGCGTTACACAGAGCCTGATGGAACTGGAACTGTATGATGAAGCTCACAAAGTACCTGATAGGAAGACACACAGTCACATGACGTTCCCATTGTATCTCACATACAAAACAATATGTTTCATGAACGAATGTAATTTAATGCAATGTAGGCCTACATGTGTTTAATGAGCAAGAAAGAGAAGTGATCACATTGAAGTTAGGTGACTTAACGGTGAACATTTGGCTCACTATTGTTTTCAGCATGTACATTGCACCACTGATTTCATCTCCAGTAATAAATGTGGCAGACACCATGGCAGACACCGTACCTGACATAGGGCACATTAGCAGGGATGTGGAACTTTGCACCTGGGTCAAAGTCCTGCTCAGTGCGGGCCACAGGTGGACACAAGCCCTGGTACTTCATTCTGGAAGGGACAGACACAGTACAAAGAAACGATTCAGTTTTTCTTTTAGACAGATGAGATATGGAGGATGGAGGTTATTCACTTAAAGTAATAGTCTTTACCTCATATTCCACCATTCCTTGTTGTACTCCTCCTCAGAGATGCGTCCGTCAAACACTTTCCACCTCCACTGGTCCATCAGGTAGCCGAAGGGCAGGAAGGCAATTTTGTCCAGGGCGATGCTCATGAGGTAATTGATCGTACTCTCTATGGAAATGAACAGACACATTCACGTTTAGAGTGGCATAGCACATTCACAGTGCAATCACAGCATATAGCTAGTTAATTTATGTTCGCCACACAGATTGCTTTAAAATATATTTTGTTGATGCTCTGTCTGCAGCTATGCTGTCATCACATAACCATTTTTTCCCGGTTGGAAGAAGGTCTTAGTAGTGAATTGAAAATGTATCTTGCAAAAATTGCTCCTTTATTTTCCTCATATTTATGACAGGGAAAAAAGCAGGGCAGAGTCAAGACGATTAATAAGTAAGAGCTTACCTGCGTTGTCCTCCACCACATCCAGTAAACCAATCTCCTTTAGATGCTTGGGAGTCGCGACAGACAGGGCCAGCACATCACCGATGGCCTCGTGGAAACCTGGATTGGCGCCTTCACGGAAGGAGATGGGCTGGTCCTTGTACTGCAGGAAGTACTGCACATGACCCATCTCATGGTGAACGGTGATGAGGTCATCCATGGTTATCACGGTGCACTGTTTGATCCTGGAAATTAAGCATAACTCGTCATTTTAATGGTCAAAAAGGGCAGTCATCTTTGTTTTTCATGGGGAACGCAAACACATCTTGAAAGTTGAAAGGGTTAGAATACAACGACAACGGGTGGGGGTACCTCAAGTGAAACTCGAATCTGCAATCCTGTACATGTGAGTCCCAACAGCATACACCAAGAGTTCCAAAGCTCTTTGCAACGTTTCTGGTGTTTTACTGTCCTAAGAAAGCTACAGACTCTACATCCCTCCAAATTACCTGAAGTCTTTGCGGTTGTAGAAGTCCCATGCGGAGGCATGACACACCACATTGCGTCCATCCTTGGGTTTCTCCAGCATGGACTTGGCCCAGAACTCTGGAGGCATGGGCAGCAGCCCCAGAGAAGTGAAGAAGTTGTCTGACTCTTGGAACATCCTGGTGGCATTCCAGCCCTGTGGGGAAAGTTGGGAAAACCCAATAAGGTTTTCCTGGTCAGGTCACATGGAAACTCAATAATATCCCACCGTTAAACAGAAAAACTGGTAGTTGTCAAATTTGTTACCTTGGCTATCATGGCTGGTGTGGCGTCTACTTGTGTGGCATCGGGGTAGGGAATGGCCAAGTCCATGATGCCAGACCAGGTCTGCGCCCACATGTTACCTGATAGGACGAGAGAAACATGGCTGTGCTGTTTTATCCATAACTAAACAAATGTTAAAGGTATTAGCTATCTTTCAGCCTTGCACCCCTGACAGAGCTCAAAACAGTGGGATTTAGATTCAGAGCCAGCGCAATCCCTAGCCTGGTGGATCTGTCACAATCAATGTGACATCCACAAAACAACAGCAGAATATCAATGTGCAATGGTCATACATAAAAAGAGTTTTGGCCTTAGTGCTGGAATCCATGCTGGATTCCGACTCTTGGTCTCACCTAGAAGATGGGCAGGGATGGGCCCTCTCACGTTGATGTGTTTGCCCCCATACTTTTTGTAGAGAGACCTGCGCACGTAGGCGTGCACGTTGAGATAGAGGGGCTCCAGCTCCTTCCACAGATGCTCCAGGTCCTCTTCGAAGGTGGGGGTCTCGTACAGGGAGCGCCAGAAGGCCCCGTTATCAGAGTGTCCTATGAACAGACAGCATTAGAGTGAAGGAGAGTTCAGTGCCAGAATAGAGCATAAGTAGACTGCGGAGGCCGACAAGGCTGCCCCCTATTGCTTATTTTTTTCATATTAGTACTTGAAACCCTTCCTGAACTAATTAGAAAACCTACCAACTGCCAGCCTCTGTAGAAATGTCTTTGGGTCTGTTATTTTGAAGACCTTACCATTAAGAGTGGCAGCTTTGTTGGCCAGTTGAACATATCTCTTGTAGTCCTGTCGCAGTTCTCTGCCAGAGGCGTTTCTCCAGCCCTGCCAGGCGAACAACAGCTCATTATAGTCTCTGGACTCAGCCATAATCTGCTGGAGGTCTGAAACAAGACACAAACCAGAGAAAGAGTCAAGACCAGAACTCTCGAGACTCAAAACAAGATCAAACCCAACCGTTTGAGACCCAGAACAAGTGTATAAAGACCATGATGAGATCAAGACCCAATAATGTGAAATAAACAAGACCCAGACCAACCGTTTAAAAAAGTTTGTGTATCTTGACCACACGACCACAGTAAAGAAAAACTGAGACAAACCTCTTTGAAGTTTCATATTTGTCTGGTTTTGCTGAGTTAGTTGCCACCTCTTTTGTCAAATGTTATCTAGATAAGTTGTGATATATACTGTATATATATTTATATATATATATATATATATATTTTTTTATATATATATACATACATACATACATACATACATACATACATACATCTTGGATGTAAAACAAATATCACATGGACTAATAATACTAACCAGTTAGAAAAATGGACAATAGATGGACCTTTTATTTAGGTAAGTGTTTTGGTGCCCTGAACCAGGCATAGGATTGAGCAAGGTTATTGTGGGATCTTACCTGGGTCCAGTGGATGGCAAGTCCCATTAGCTCTGCACACCTGAGCCACACTGTACTTGGTCTCCATGTTCGCCAGCAGATTGTTGTACTAATAAAAAAGCAATCAACAGCATAAGAACTTGCAACTGCCCTAAAAAAAATGTTTATAGTCCTACATACCTGTTAAATAGCTGTAGAATAATTGAATTAACAATGGAGGTTAAAAAATACTGTGTGATTTTTTTCCCTTGATTTAGTCAGTGAACAGGGGATCATTTCGAAGGTATTGGGTCAATAAAAACACACAACCCCATTCCTACCTCTTTCAGTTCCTCGTCGGGAAGTCCTGCTCTTTCGATGTCACTGAGTTTCTTCAGGATACGCTTCACAGAACCATCCTGAAAGTCTGTGGTGTCATATTTGCGGGCCTCTTTTCCATAGGTCAGTGTGTGGACAGACATGTCCAAGTTCTTTTGCAGCTGGAGACAGAACACACTCACTCGTCACAACGGTCCATTGATTTGTCCAAGCGCAAGAAATGGGTCAGAAAAGCTGCAGGATGTGCAGTAGGATCTAGTGTGTTAATGCTGGACTGGACCAAAAGCCTGCTCATCCTGTACCTCCTCCAAACCCTGGTTCATGAATACTAAGAGTAGTTTTTGAGCTGTGGGTTAGTTGTGTGAAAGCCAATTGCCAATGTGTACAGTATAAGCGAGGGCGATGCTCCATTAAGACACCAGACCCAACTCTTACCATGTTCTGCTTGTTCTCCTCATTGATGTCAGTGTTGTAGGCCCACGATGCTTCAGTGTAGGCATTCCAGACCCCCTCCGCAGAGCTGTTGTACTCTTCCAGGAACTTCTTAGCCTGCACCTCATCTGCAATCTTGTCTAGGTAAAGAGAAAGGTACAGGTACATTTAAGCTACATGGCTATGTGACTGTGGCCTGTTTCTAACTTAAGATCTGAGGGTATAGCTTGAATTTGTATGCAAGTTCATCTTCCAGTGACATCCATGCATGATTTAAGAGAGAAGTGAATTTGTTTGAAGAATCTTTTTATTGATTTTTAGCATGAGGTTTCAATTTAGTTTGCAACAATGAGAGTTCTAAATGTAACGTCCAAACAATGGAAAAAAAATACCCACCACCAGTAACAAACATTATTATCATTATCAAGTTCATTGATAATAACTATTACAACAATCACAATAATAATTGCACTGCCTACAATTTCATCCACATTTAAGTGGAATCAATCAACAACAAAAATAGATGAATCACCAACAATGAAGTGTTCATATTAGAATTATAGATAGATGGTATAGAGAGTTTGTAACACAGTTCTTAGTCAGAAAATGAAAATGAAATAAAAAATAACAAACAAAATAAATACACAAATAAATGAATTAGAATAAATAGTAAAAAAAAAAAAAAGAATCGAACAAAACAAAAGGTTATAGATTAAGATTTTCCTCAATTTGTCCTACAATCGTATAAACTGAATTTGATATTTTCCTGTTTGAATCTTTGTACTGTGTGTATATATGGTTTTTTTTCTGACAAATAAAATTAATCAATCAATCAAGTGGGGAAAAAACATTGATCCATCTGCCAAAAGTAGGAGGGGCAGACTTCATCCAATGCAAAGTAACCATGTTGAAATGCTAATTATAGTGCACTTGTCATCAGTTATATCATCAACAACCAGATAAATCACATTGAAAGATGATCATTTTCCTCCACCAAATTTAAAGGTTGACTTTTGGAATTCCACATGTTTTATTTGATGGAAAATCCTCCTCCTCCTTTGGTTAAACCTGTTTACTGGCTCACCAATATCCTCGGGGTAGCCCTCTGGTACGGGTGGAACCCAGTTAAAGTCTGGCCAGCCCAGGGTCTCATTCGACGCTGCATTCTGTTCTTCCAGCCATGTGATGATGGGACCAAAGTATTCCATCAGGGCACTGGCATCCATCTTGTTTGTTCCGACGGCTTCCTGGAGCACCTGTGTCCAGGGCTTTGATTCTCCGGATTTAAGGACCGTCCTTTCAAATTCAACAGAGGGAAATGTGGGAAATGTGTTAAGCCTCATTTACTAATGTAGCTTTGTATGATTTAGCTTCAGCAAGTCTAGGGACAATGTTTTATGACTGATTCAGTTAGGGGGGGGGGGGACTACATCTTAGGGTCATTTGAGATTAAATATATTTTGTGTCTCATCTCTTAACTTGATCAGGTAACAACATTGTTTATATGGCTGTAATGAATGTTCTAAGAGAGGCAATATCAAAACACATACTCTAAAATCTTTCCCGCCTCCTTGGACTGGTAGATGTCACATGTGTGCAGGGGTCCACTCTGATTGGCTGCCTGACATAGCTTCTTGTGGAACTGGAACTGCAGAATGAAGCTCACAAAGTATCTGCGGGAGACCAAAAACAACATATTGAATCAATCATCCCAGCGAACCACAATTGGTTTGTTTGCATAAAACATTCGCCTGATATTGCAAGAACGTTCCCAGAACACATTCAGTCTGTTCTTTAAAAGTTCCCAAAATGTTTCATTAGGTTGTGGGAATAGTCGTATGGAATCATTGTGGGGATATCACAAAATATGAACTGTCCAGATGATTATACAATATTTATTTTGGGGTGCAAAAAAACATTCTTTAAAAGTTCACATTTTAGTGAATGTTAGGAGAACATTCCAAGGATATTTCATTTAAAACATGACATTTATTTTGTTTAAAAAAATGTCAGTATCAAAAACGTTATTTCTAAATTTTTGGGAGGCTATCATCCTAATGTTAGATGAAACCCAAACTATAACTTAATGTGAATCTTAGCTAATGTTCTGGGAATGTTTGAGGGTTGATGGCATTTGAGGATTGATTTTGTATTAATGAATTGAATGAATTTGTAATATTTATATTCCCTCAGTGGTCTTTATTCCTGAAGTGTATGTGCATAATAATCATCAATAAAACTATACCTGTATGTGGATATGAGGAAAGATGTGAGTGAGATGGTTTGAAAAAGAATCCTACCTGATGTATGGGGTGTTTCCTGGAATGTGGTATTTCGCTCCCGCATCCATGTGCTCCTCTGTGCGTTTGGTGGGAGGACAGATACCCTGGTATTTTGTCCTTGAAAAGTGAACAAGGGAAGACAAAATGACAATGTTTTTTTGAAAAACACATTCCCATTGTATAAAATGTACTATTATCTTGGACATAAACAATTTCCCTCCACAAACTTTCGTCAAGTTAAATCTTCTCTTGGCACTTACCTGAGGTGCCACCAGTCTGCGTTGTATCGCTCTGGGGGGGTGCGCCCACTAAACACACTCCACCTCCACTGGTCAATGAGATAGCCGAAGGGAAGAAAGGCCATCTTCTCCAGAGCCATCTTCAGCAGGTAGTTGATGTCGCTCTCTACAATGAACAAGCCAATTAAATCACACAAAAAAATAATAACCACCACAATAACTAAGTAACTAAGTAACTTACTCACTAAGTAAGTAATTAAGCAAGCAAGCAAGCAGGTAACTTACGTACTAACTTACTTTCTTACTTCAGCTACTATTTTCATACTACTTACTCATTTACTTTCTTACTTCCTTTACTCAGCTACTTAGTTAGTTACTTACTTGGCAACACTGCACCTACTAACTTACTAACCACAAAAAAATCAAATTGTTTTATAACAGTGTGCCATAGATATATTTCTGCGTACCGTTGTCATTGGTTGCATTGGGCAATAGGCCGATGCTGGCCAGATGCTTAGGCGTGGACACAGAGAGGGACATGACGTCACCAATTGCCTCATGGAAACCTGGGTTAGCCCCGCGGCGGAAGCTGTAAGGCAGTTCCTTGTACTGCAAGTAGTATTCAACATGGCCCATCTCGTGGTGCACTGTGAAAAGCTGCTGCATGTTGACTGTGGTGCACTGTTTGATCCTGAATGTGAGGAAACATCACATATGAAGACATTTCATCTTCATAGCATCGGGTAACTGAAGCCTCTCTTTTCTCGACTCCAGAGTTAATTTCCATATCCCTATTTCCACTTGCTCACCTGAAGTCCTTTCTATTGTAGAAGTCCCAGGCAGATGCGTGGCACACCACCTCCCGATTTTCTGGCTTCTCCAACATAGACTTGTCCCAGAACTCTTGGGGCATTTTGATGAGGCCCAGGGAGGTGAAGAACTCCTCAGCCACCCGGAACATATGAGTAGCATTCCAGTTCTGGGAGGAGGAAATAATTGTGTTTCAGGTATATACAGCCAAGCTTAACAGACTTTCAGTGGATGAATTTTGAGTTGGTACAAATTATTTCAACTAGGCTAGACAAGAGTTTGGGATTTTATTTTTAACAAACAAAAAGAGAGTTTTAGATATTGTTTTGGGATATATTGCCATTTCTTAACTTTCAACTATTTCCCACCCAGTGATCTACATGTAAACTGAGCTGATAACCAATTCTCCAATTTCATCAGCTTACTTGGGCCATCATTTCATCTGTCACGTCCACATTGGGTTTGCTGGGGAAGGGGATCATCATGCCATAGATGTTGTTCCAGGTTTGCGCCCACATGTTTCCTGAAGAAATTAAGCACACGCCACTTGGCATTAGCCAGAGGCTTAATAAATCTACTGGCAGAGCCTCCCTATTCACAAACACTGTGAGCAATGGCTATAGCTAGCACCTGATGTTTCCTGACTACGTGACTTGACCAGGAAACCGCAGGGCCTGTTCTAACCTACATTATGTGTCTGATAGTAACGTCTATAAGTAGGGCCCAGGTCAGGGCCAAGTGGTCAGGAAAAACTCAGGGCCCTACCTAAAGTTAATGCTAAACTTTGATGGAGTGAGATTAAGTCGACAAAAGAGCTGATAAAACAGTGAATGAAAATGTTGCATTGGCTATAAGTTCAAAAAGAAATTCAAAGGTCAACTCACCTAGCAGATGAGCAGGGATAGGTCCTTTAAGATTGATGTATTTCGGGCCGTAGTGGTTGTAGAGCTTGCGGCGCACAAAGGCGTGAAGATTCTGGTAAAGCGGCTGTATCTGTTTGTAAATAGCCTCCAGGTCATTCTCGAAAGTCTGTGACTCGTACCACGAACGCCAGTATGCTCCCGTGTCATCAAAACCTAGCGAGAACACAACCACGTTTATCAACAATTACCTTTCACCTCTTGTCTACCTCTCCTCTGTCTCCCTCACTACAACCATGGACCAAACTTACAATGCCTATGAAGTGTGCTAGAAATAGTGACATTCACAATGACACAGTTGTGGGGCTTAACCATATGTCAGGTCAACGTGATATTTTTACCATCAGCTTTATAGGCCTTGTTGCTAAGCTCCACAAACTTTGGATACTCTGCCTTGAGTGGAACACCCGATGCATTGTGCCAACCCTCCCAAGCGTACAGCAGTGTCTTGTAGCTCCGTGAGTTGGCCATGATCTCTGTCAGCTCTGTGGAGGCAAAGTCAAAGAGACCCTCAGTTACAGAACACAGAAACTCCCTACACAGGGGACTTCTGGATTTCCAAACGGCGCCAACGGAAAGAGAACAATGGTAGTTTTAACTTTTCTTAAACAATGAGGTGTAGAAGTGTTTAGATGACTTCATGCTCTCCTCTCAGCGGGAGAGGTGCCTAAAATATACATTCGCTAAGAGATTGGCCTTGAGGTATGATGATGCGACGAAGGCGGATAGTGGCCTAAAAACAACATATATTTTTTTTACAGGTTGGGTATAGGAAGTGACGGTAAGGAAAGAGGGAAGTTGAAGGCCACTGAACAAAGTGAGTTTGGGTAATCCAACGGCTGGCGTTGTTTTGTGATGAGGGACCCTGGACCACCCAATGTTAACTCTAGTAGATTGTAAAATGAGGAATCGTCTGGGGGAAGTGGACTCTTAATAGAGTGTACACACATTCACAGAAACCATTTCCATGATCTAGATTGAAATGTAGACTGAATTTGCATGATATGTCTAATGTTGTACTGTAACACACAGTATGTGTTACAGTAGGGGCAGGGTTTCCCAAACTCTGTCCTGCCCCCCCCCCCCCCCCCCCCCCCCCACCCCCCACCCATGGGTGCACATTTTGTGTTTTGCACTAGCACTATGCAGCTGATTCAAATCATCAAAGCTTGATGGTGAGTTGGTTATTTGAATCAGCTGTGTAGTGCTAGGGCAAAAAAACTAAACATGCACCCAGGGGGGCCCCCGGGACCAAGTTTGGGAAACCCTACACTAGGGTGTCAAAATGTACACAGAGTAGCAGGCCTGTAAGAACATGTTGTTGTTTGATTTCCATCCGTTACACTGCATGACATTGGGAAATGACTTACAGTAAGTGCAAAAAATGATTGCGTGGGCGTATTACTGAATCACTCATGTTTTTTGCCCAACACGATAGTTCACATTCGTTTTTTGGGGAGCACAGCTCACAAACCACAGGCTAGGGTTTAAACCAACACTTAGGTAATTGGGAATGACTGATGAAGTCAGCGTGCTCTACACTGTATTAATGACCAGTAGTAGGCCATTTCAATGTTCCTAAATGGTTTAAATTGAACCACTTCCCCCAGAGACCTCTTCAAAGTAATTACCCTCATCCTTTTCCTAACTTGTTACTTCTTCCTCCCTTAAACGTTCCCTCTTTTTTTTTACAATAAGCATAATATTGCAATTATAACTGTAATTACACGAAGACAGCCACTCACCTGGCTCAAGAGACCAGCATTCATCTGGCTTTGGACACACTTTGGCAGTAGAGTATATTTCAGACATCTTGCTTAGTATGACGTTGTACTGGGAGATAAGGAGATAAGGAGATTGTGAAAAGACAAAATGGCTCTCTGAATCCATTCAGACCTTGCCGATGCTCTCCTACAACAGCTGAACTTAACATATTATGTTTTATAACCTCTGCTACAGACATGTTGACATTTCAGTGTCACATTGACACACAACATCTAATTCCGAGTCTGACTCAAAGCTTGTAAGAGCTCTCCTCTAAAAAGATGTAAACAACATGAGACTGACCTCATTTCTTTCTCCTGCAGGTAAGTTAGCCGCTCCCAGAATGTTGATCTTCTTGATACGCCTCTGCAGAGAATCATTAAAGGTGGCCACCAGTATATCAGAGAAGGTTTCTTTGGCCTTCTTTCCCCAGGCTTCTGTGAAGGCCTGCTTTAACCCATCAGATTCCACCTGTAACCACAGACAGGTGATGGGGGTTTACTATAGTGTAGCAGCCCAACGGTCCTCACGTCACAGCATCCTGTATCTTGAGTAGTCACGGTCCAAGTTGGAAGAGTAGAACGCACAGGTACCGTTGACATCCAATCATTTGGGAAATTGATGATGCTGTATATTTTGTTCAGAAAGCTATGAATAGCCATTACAAAACGACTTCCCAGAAACAAGGAATCCACTAACTGTACAGTCTCCCTTTCTATATCATGGCCACTCACACAATTTCCGACTGTATTTGTCTTATTCCCTACTTCTGGTCTAGACTAATTGCATTGCACTAAATCCCAAGCAAAGGCCCACAGCATATTGAATATTCATGGGGATCATGACAGTTAGCTGTGGGCCAGAAGGCCCTCTTTGTGACAACAGTCAGAGCTCAGGGGTTGAGTGGGAGTACAAAGACTAGAGAACCCTGGCCCGTCAGATCAAAAAGTTCCTTATGCATCTTATTAAGGAGTGGAGACGACTACTTAACTAGGGAAGTGGCAGCATCACTCACAGTTCAAGGACAACACACAGGCATTATACTGTTCTCTTGCTCTCACTACGTAGGCAGTACATACACTCATAATATGAGACGTGAGACCTGTCCTTGACGTCGTCCTGGAAGGCCACTGTAGAGTAGAATACAGTCAATTCAACATTGTGCTGTGCTGTATGATAACGCTGATACATGAGGGATGCTGGAACACAGGGCCACTCAAGGCATCACACACATAGCACATAACATGTTATCCTGTCCATTATGACACTGACTGAAGCTCAATACAGATACGTCAAAGGGTTGAGAGGCTTCAGCCAAACCGCCTCGGTTCACCTTAGTGACTACTTCTGACAGTTTACGTGTTTTACCTGCCAAGAACAGATGCTGCCAAGAACTAGACTATTACAAACAGATTAGATGGTGTTGTTTTGTTATCGGTTAAGAGTGTTTTTACAGTAGAGAGAACGCCTCACCAGCGACACGGGGTGTACTGTATGATAACAAAGACAGATGACACACGGCCAACAGGGAGAATGATAACCTCAAGAGGACACACAGTCACACACCCATGTGTGCTACAATGTGGACCGAGTGTGAATATGCCACAAGCTACAGTCGTTTTGGGTTTCCCTATACTGTAGTATCATGTTTGGGGAGAACACAAAGTGACTCCTTTTCCTCCTGGGTGTTTGTTCCTAGACTGGGTAGACTGGCCCATTGCAAACTGTCCCTTTGTGTACTTTTGTGCACTCTCCATAAATTTGAATTTAACCCATTTGGGTACTGTTGTTTTTGCCGCGCTGTTAAAAACTCTAATTGAAAACCTACTAGTTCCCCAGCTGCCTTTCTTGTTTGTGATTTCCTACAGGGAATGTCCGGCGCACTCTGTCTACGTCCACCGTATTAGGGGTTGAAGGTTCTCCAACAGGACCTCCAGTCCATTAGTTGCGTTATTTGTATCTTAACCACAGAAGCAAAGAGTCACTGTCAGGAGGACACTGGAGCTCGTCTGTCACAGCCCAGGACATAGACATCCTGCCAGGGCTGACAAGACAGTAGCTTCTGTTACGTGATGTTGTCATTGAGGTCCAGCTTACCCACTGCGTCTCTACCGCCACTGATTAACAGATGGAAAACTGGTAACAGTGTTGAGGCATTAACTCTGACCTCTCTCCCACTCTCTCCCACTCTTAAACTCGTTGTTTGCTGCCACACACACTCAATCATATCATCAGATTGAACTCTTCTCTCTTTTTCTATAGGATAATAAAGATAAGGTGAAAAGCTGTTGACTACCCCACCTCTCTCTCGCTCTTTCTCTGTATATTTCTCCCTCTCCCCCTTTCTCTCTCTCTCAAGGCTGTTGAAAGTGTTCACTCACTTATAAAAGATTGACTGTAATTCAGAGGCCCTGACTGTAGTATAGTGTCATTAACCAAAGGGCCCAAGGTTCACTCTTGTTGATCTCATCAAGAGAAAGTTAATTTGTAAAAAGGCGAATGGGGAGGGAAAGATATCCTGTAACGAGTTAGTCAAATGTTCCTACCCAATTAGAACATTGGAATTCTGAAAAACTAGGAATCTCAGTCAAATGGTACTCTCATTGGTTGGCTAAATAAAGTACTGTGGATCTTCGCTTCATATTTTTTCAGATTTTCTGAGGAGAACAAATGCTTCATTCAATTGTGCTCTATGAAAGTTTAGTGAAAGAAGACGCTTTGAAAACACCACTCCGTGGATTTGGACCTGCTTTGACAGCCCTGGGTGTACACGTTTCATGTACTTTTTGGATAGTTGATATTCCGTCCGCATTTCAAAGTAACTGATGCCCACAACCAGTGGTGCTCTTTGAGCATTACATTTTTTTTAGAGCCTACTTGATATTAACCCTCCGGACTGATCTGACTGCTGTTTGATCCTTTGCTCTCCTCGGGCCTGAGCTCATTTGAACTGAGATTAAATAACTTGACCGCAAGGTTATCATAGATGTGTGTGTGTGTGTGTGTGTGTGTGTACACATAGAGGTGCAAGGGGAATACATCTAGTCTAATTCAATTGCTTACCATGCTTTACCATGGTACAGTTTATTAGCACATTTTTGCTTCAGATTTTCGCCTAATCCACTACGACAGGACTGAGACAAAGATGAACTCAGTGACGTAGGAATCCCCAGGCCCAGCCCAAGTTGAATGGAATGTTGGTGTTAACTTTACAGTACATCCCCACCAGTCAATAGGCCTTTCTCTCGCACGATGAGGGGTCATGCTAATTCATTGTCACAGCCTGCGGGGAGGAGACTCGCAGAAAGACCAGGAAGGCTACCCTCTGTCTGCCAGATCTTATAGAACACCAAAACCCCTGATTCCCTTTGATCCAATATTTGATGCGTGGGGAATAATAGCGGTCATAACTGGCGGAGACGCTCGATGCCTGGTGCGCGCATGTGTGTGTATGTGCGCACATGCGCGTTTGTGCATGTGTGTGTGTGTGTGTGTGTGCGCACTTGCATGCATGCGTGTTTGTGCATGTGTGCGTATGTGTGTGTGTTTGTTTCTCTCTCAGAGCGACAGATTACTGCCTCACACCTCCGCAGTTTGATTGATCCTTCCAGCTGCCTGGATCACTTTACTTTTTCACATTTTTTCACAGTCTCTAGCCAACACGGTTCCCCAGCCCATTCGATTATGCAAATGTATCCTGATAGCATATGGTGAGACGGGAGAAGCAGTAGAAGAGAAGCAGGCGGCACTAGTGTGCAAATGTCTCATTACTCCACTCTGAAAAGTCCCATTTAAACCGCACTACGGTGTCTTTAACGTGTGTACTAGGAAGTCCATGTTATGCATCAACCTGTGAAATTGCACTTTCCTCAAATACCCAGTGCAATGCTTGGAAAATAATCAGGCATTTGAACTTATGGGCATCTAACAAAACAACAACCCCCATTCTACCCTCTCCACACACACCCCACACCCCTCGGGCTTCATTCAAGACTCGGAGACGCTCAAACCACATGTGTGTGGGTTCTTTTGATGATTTTCAGAAAACATACAAGCCGAGTTGGCAGAAAATGGGAGGAACTGAGCATATCATTTTGGATGAGGATGAATAGGGTTGGTTGTAAAGCCATGCGGGGCTCAACCCAACAAACATCCCTCTATGGGTGCTGTTGTCATACAAGGAACCAGTCTAGCCTTGACAAACACAACTGAGTAAGACTTTACAGTACCCACCTCCTTGTTTATGCATTCATTAAGCCTTTATAACAGCTATGCAACATTCACAAAGCCTTCATGAATGCATACATGGGGGGGGGGGGAGGGGGGGCTACAGTAAAGTGTTACCCACAACTCTAACTGGTACGTAATGGTTCGCACTGGACTGAAGAGGCTAACGACTAACTAATCCAACTACTGTCAACCTTTCATTGAAACACCTCTGTGTGCTGTGTGCAGAGTGGGGAAGAGGGGCCCGGGGGGAGGAGTCCTACCTTTTTGTTGGAGTTGTGGGCCGTAATGTTGGTCTGGTATGTCCAGCTGGCCTCTTGGTTTTGGTAGGTGACAAGCTCGGCGGTGGTATTGTAGGCAGTGACAAAGCTTTCAGCCCCGTCCGCTGTGGCAGGGTATTCCGCTGGCACCCACTCGGGTGGCAGGACAAGTTGACAGAGTCCCAAGAGTGGCAGTACCAGCACCACCGCTGCCCAAAGCATTCTGGCCCAAGAGTAGTCTCTCCAATAAAGTCAAGGAAATAAAGTGGAGAAGGAAGGAGGAGAAGGTGTCTAAAAATGAACTTGTTGCAGTGAGAGGAGAGTAGAGTAACACCTTCCCTGGTTTTGTCTCATCCCAGTCTCCCTCCTGCTTCTCTTCTCCTACAGCCACTGTCTGTTCCTCGAATGCTGAGCCGCCACAGCCAGCTCCTTTTAAGTAGCTAGCAGTCTAACCCAGCCCACACTTCTCTGCAGCCTTCCCCTTTCCACTTCACAGCACTGCCTGCCGCACACTTACTAACAGTATCTCTTTCTCTTTTTTTCCTCTCCCTTTCCACCCCCCTCTTTTCTTCTTTCTTCTCACGCCCTTCTTTACCTGTCTCTCTCTTTCTTTAATTAACAGTATCTCTTTCTCTTTTTTAACCGCCCCTTTACCTACCAATAGTAATGATTGGAATCGCAGGCACTCGCTCTTTTGCCCAAAGCCAAAGCATGTAGAGGGAGAGAGGGAAGAGAAAGGGGGAAGATACAGAGAGAGTGAGAGAGAGAATAAGAGAGTGGGAGACAGTGAGAGGAGGTGGGGAGAGAGAAACAGGAAGAGAGAGATACAAAGTGAGAGAATGAGAGGAGGGGAAGATATGAGTAGATGTTAAGGGGGTGAAACAGAGATACAATATGGGAGACAGGGGATTCTATGTACACATTTATAGGGCCCCCTGACTTCCCAGCTCTCTCATCTTATAGCTACTGTATGAGAGCATCAGTGTTATTTCTCTCAAAAGAGAAAAAGATAAGAGGGGAAGGTTTTTGCTGCTGCTCCATTTTCAGAGTAATATCATCGTACTACCTAGCTGTGGGCAAAACAATAATACTGCACAGTACAAGCATTTTCTTCACTACTTAATTGGTTTACAAGGGCATAGTAACAAGTCACTAAATGTTACTCTCAATTGTTTTCATGGGAAGCTGTTTTTGCTTTCTTTGACTGTGGCTAGGATCACACAATCTCCTGTCTCAATCTGTGATTAAATTTGACATGTATTGAGACTCAAAACAGAATTTGGAAGGAAAGCTTGTCATTTTCATCTTATTCAAGGTTTAATACTGGCTTTTTTGTTTCCCTCATCAAAGCCTGTAGATAGAACAATAGCCAGCGATTAAATTGAATGTGTTTTTTTGGTTCTTGAAAAATACCTACTTTAATGAGTAAAAACGGATATAAACTGTGTAGAAATTACAACAGTAACAAAAGTACCCTGCTAACAATCACTAAAACGATAAGTGAGACCATCAGGGAGCATTGTAAACACTACAGGTATGAGTGCTTGGATGAACGAACAAGGAGCTAGCAATAGTCCAAACTGCACAATGGCTCAGAACTGTATTAGAGGAGGGTACTCTAAAAGCACATTCTCACAGTGATGTTACAACAGCTACTCTACAGCACAACAAAGCTGAGACAGCACAGCAGTCAGGTCCTCAACAAAAATAGAGGATGAGGGAGGAGGAGAGTGTGAAAAGGCAGGGGATTTTCATTCTGTCTTTATCACCATATTCTGGATAGTTGTCTGTCATCCAGACTGTCATCCAGACTGTAGTACAGCAAGCTAAACTCTCTGTCACTTGCTGTTGCACGGCAACTGACAATGAGGGGGGAGGGGGCTGGCCAACATGAGAGAACCTAGTTCAGCTTCTCTGGTATGGGGGAAATCAGAGGGAGAAAGAACACATTATTACACAATCAGAATAAAACTGGGGTAGACCTATTCATAGGAAAAATAGCCTAGATCTGGAGTCTGCAAGTGCCCAACATGTGGGAATATTGAAAATGTGCTGGCGCATAGGGACTTGGCATAATCATTGATGTAAGCTATGTCATCCCAATGACATTTTCCATAGAAGACCATTTCCAGAGAATGGGTTTTTGACTGGGTCTCTTCTGTACAGATGACCAATTTTATGGGTTATTCAGAGGTGGTGTGAATCATACCGTTGTGACTATAACTACTGTTCCCTGAAGGAGGGAAATTAGGTACAACACAGCTATGGGGACTTTGTGCTCTAGTGCCCTCTACTGAAGAACATTAGATGAACACCGTGCCTCACTGGAAACCCCACCTTCCACAGGTGATAAACCCGAGGCATGGATTCCTTAAATCTGGTACCGCTCTTCACCGATGCTCAGAAGTGGGCAGGGCGGAGCCGAACAGGTGTTGTGCCTTATTTCCCTCCTTACAGGAACAAAAAATATAGTCCTCTCAACATACCGGGCACATTCCCAGAACATTAGCTAAGATTCCCATTAAGTTCTACAGTAGTTAGGGATTTCTCTCACACTATGATGATAACATTCCAAAAATATTCAAAGAATGTTTTTGATAACAAAATCTTCATACTGTAGTTAATTTTTTAAATTAAATATCCTTGGAATCTTCTCCTAACATTCACTAAAATATTGTGAACAACATCTGTAACGACCCCCACAGAACATTCCCCAAAAGTTATCTTTAGGTATCTAGGTAATGTAATAACAAAAATTGTAACGAAAATTGTTTATGTGAAAGTTCCCAGAACATTTGTTAGGTTGCGGCAAATGTGCTCATAACACAAAAATGATCCAGTCATGCTGATGATTATACGACGTTTGTATAAAACATTCCCCCGATGTTTCAAGAACATTCCCGGAAAACATTTTGTCTGTTTAAAAGTTTCCAACTTGTTTCTTTAGGTTGTGGGAACAATCTGGTGGGAATATTGTGGGGACTTCACAAAAGATATGTTACCAAAACACAAAATACTGTCCAGTTGTGCACATGATTATACAAGGTTTCTTAAAGTGTGCAAAAAACATTCACCTAATGTGACAAGAATGTTCCCAGAAAACATTTTGTCTGTTCTTTAAAGGTTACCAGAATGTTTCATTAGGTTGTGGGAACAGTCTGGTGGGAACATTGTGGGGATATCACAAAAGATATGTTCCCAAAACACACAAAAAATAATCAAAATTTCCAAATAAGTCCGTTTTTACGACGTTCATAGTATATTTGTTTTAGATTTAACATAATATTGTATTGGTGTTCATACATTGTATCTAGTTTTGGAGATTCTCAGAACATTTCTAGAACATTTACATAATGTTATATTTAAGTTTGACCTAATATTCCCAGCATGCAAATTTGTAGCTCCTTAAGCGTAAGAAAGCAGATTGGAATGCGTCTCCATTATTTCCATCCAGATTTAATGGCAATTTGCATTTGGGGACTGTATTGTAGGCCCACTACAAGGTGACATAGAGACAAATGGCATTTTAATTTCATAAGACATTTGAACAGCATTTAATCATACAAACGTTGGTCAAAACATATACAGCGTAGGTTCAATGGTTGTAAAGAGATTCTCGGCTTTTTTGACTACGCACTCCACAAAGCAAGTCCTGCTGGCTCTAGTTTTAGCTTATGTTGTTAATTGACCAGCCCAGTGTACAGTTGAAGTCGGAAGTTTACAAAGACCTTAGCCAAATACATTTAAACTCAGTTTTTCACAATTCCTGACATTTAATCCGAGTAAAAATTCCCTGTCGTAGGTCAGTTAGGATCACCACTTTATTTGAAGAATTTGAAATGTCAGAATAATAATGGAGAGAATTATTTATTTCAGCTTTTATTTCTTTCATCACATTCCCAGTGGGTCAGAAGTTTACATACACCCAATTAGTATTTAGTAGCATTGCATTTAAATTGTTGAACTTGTGTCAAACGCTTCGGGTAGCCTTCCACAAGCTTCCCACAATAAATTGGGTGAATTTTGGCCCATTCCTCCTGACAGAGCTGGTGTAACTGAGTCAGGTTTGTAGGCCTCCTTGCTCGCACACGCTTTTTCAGTTCTGCCCACAAATGTTCTATTGGATTGAGGTCACACACATTTTCTACACGACTGAGGTCAGGCCATTGTGATGGCCACTCCAATACGTTGACTTTGTTGTCCTTAATTTTGACACAACTTTGGAGGTATGCTTGGGGTCATTCTCCATTTGGAAGATCTATTTGCGACCAAGTTTTAACTTCCTGACTGATGTCTTGAGATGTTGCTTCAATATATCCACATAATTTACCTACCTCATGATGCCATCTATTTTGTGAAGTGCACCAGTCCCTCCTGCAGCAAAGCACCCCCACAACATGATGCTGACACCCCGTGCCTCGTGCTTCACGGTTAGGATGGTGTTCTTTCTATTTTTAAACTCGGACAAAACAGAGATGCTTGTACTAGGTCCCAAGAAACAAAGAGATATTCTGTTAAATCTGACAACTAATCTTGATGGTTGTAAAGTCGTCTCAAATAAAACTGTGAAGGACCTCGGCGTTACTCTGGACCCTGATCTCTCTTTTGACGAACATATCAAGACTGTTTCAAGGACAGCTTTTTTCCATCTACGTAACATTGCAAAAATCAGAAATGTTCTGTCCAAAAATTATGCTGAAAAATGTATCCATGCTTTTGTTACTTCTAGGTTAGACTACTGCAATGCTCTACTTTCCGGCTACCCGGATAAAGCACAAAATAAACTTCAGTTAGTGCTAAATACGGCTGCTAGAATCCTGACTAGAACCAAGAAATTTGATCATATTACTCCAGTGCTAGCTTCCCTACACTGGCTTCCTGTTAAGGCAAGGGCTGAAGTTTACTGTTAACCTATAAAGCGTTACATGGGCTTGCTCCTACCTATCTTTCCGAGTTGGTCCTGCCGTACATACCTACACGTAGGCTACGGTCACAAGACGCAGGCCTCCTAATTGTCCCTAGAATTTCTAAGCAAACAGCTGGAGGCAGGGCTTTCTCCTATAGATCTCCATTTTTATGGAATAGTCTGCCTACCCATGTGAGAGACGCAGACTCGGTCTCAACCTTTAAGTATTTACTGAAGACTTATCTCTTCAGTAGGTCATATGATTGAGTGTAGTCTGGCCCAGGAGTGTGAAGGTGAACGGAAAGGCTCTGGAGCAACGAACCGCCCTTGATGTCTCTGCCTGGCCGGTTCCCCTCTCTCCACTGGGATTCTCTGCCTCTAACCCTATTACAGGGGCTGAGTCACTGGCTTACTGGTGCTCTTTCATGCCGTCCCTAGGAGGGGTGCGTCACTTGAGTGGGTTGAGTTACTGACGTGATCTTCCTGTCTGGGTAGGCGCCCCTCCTTGGTTTGTGCTGTGGTGGAGATCTTTGTGTTCTATATTCGGCCTTGTCTCAGGATGGTAAGTTGGTGGTTGAAGATATCCCTCTAGTGGTGTGGGGGCTGTGCTTTGGCAAAGTGGGTGGGGTTATATGCTTCCTGTTTGGCCCTGTCCGGGGGTATCATCGGATGGGGCCACAGTGTCTCCTGACCCCTCCTGTCTCAGCCTCCAGTATTTATGCTGCAGTAGTTTATGTGTCGGGGGGCTAGGGTCAGTTGGTTATATCTGGAGTACTTCTCCTGTCTTATCCGGTGTCCTTAAGTATGCTCTCTCTAATTCTCTGTCTCGGAGGACCTGAGCCCTAGGACCATGCGTCAGGACTACCGGGCATGATGACTCCTTGCTGTCCCCAGTCCACCTGGCCTTGCTGCTGTTCCAGTTAACTGTTCTGCCTGCGGCTATGGAACCCTGACCTGTCCACCGGACGTGCTACCTGTCCCAGACCTGTTGTTTTCAACTCTCTAAAGACCGCAGGAGCGGTAGAGATACTCTTAATGATCGGCTATGAAAAGCTAACTGACATTTACTCCTGATTATTATTTGGCCATGCTGGTCATTTATGAACATTTGAACATCTTGGCCATGTTCTGTAATAATCTCCACCCGGCACAGCCAGAAGAGGACTGGCCACCCCTCATAGCCTGGTTCCTCTCTAGGTTTCTTCCTGGGTTCCTGCCTTTCTAGGGAGTTTTTCCTAGCCGCCGTGCTTCTACACCTGCATTGCTTGCTGTTTGGGGTTTTAGGCTGGGTTTCTGTACAGCACTTCGAGATATTAGCTGATGTACGAAGGGCTAAATAAAATAAGCTTGATTTGATTTGATCTTCGGCTAGCAAGCCTCCCCCTTTTTCCTCCCAACATAAAGATGGTCATATGCGCCAAACAGTTATATTTTTGTTTCATCAGACCAGAGGACATTTCTCCAAAAAGTATGATCTTTGTCCCCATGTGCAGTAGCAAACCGTAGTCTGGCTCTTTTATGGCGGTTTTGGAGCAGTGGCTTCTTCCTTGCTATGCGGCCTTTCAGGTTATGTCGATATAGGACTTGTTTTACTGTGGATGTAGTTACTTTTGTACTGGTTTCCTCCAGCATCTTTACAAGGTCCTTTGCTGTTGTTCTAGGATTGATTTGCACTTTTCGCATCAAAGTACGTTAATCTCTCGGAGCGTTATGACGGCTACGTGGTCCCATGGGGTTTATACTTGCGTACTATTGTTTGTACAGATGAACGTGGTACCTTCAGACATTTGGAAATTGCTCCCAAGAATGAACCAGACTTGTGGAGGTCTACAATTGTTTTTCTGAGGTCTTGGCTGATTTCTTTTGATTTTCCCATGATGTCAAGCAAAGAGACACTGAATTTGAAGGTAGGCCTTGAAATACATCCACAGGTACACCTCCAATTGACTCAAATTATGTCAATTAGCCTATCAGAAGCTTCTAAAGCCATGTCATCATTTTCTGGAATTTTCCAAGCTGTTTAAAGGCACAGTCAACTTAGTGTATGTAAACTTCTGACCCACTGGAATTGTGATACAGTGAATTCTAAGTAAAATAATCTGTCTGTAAACAATTGTTGGAAAAATTCCTTGTGTCATGCACAAAGTAGATGCCCTTATCGACTTCCCAAAACTCTAGTTTGTTAATAACAAGAAATTTGTGGAGTGGTTGTAAAACGAGTTTTAACTTCTTGCGACTATAGGGGGTGCTGTTTCAAATGAGCATAATTGTCTCTACAGATGAAACGGCTTCCTACTCAATTCTTGATCGTACAATATGCATATTATTGTTATTATTGGATAGAAAACACTATCTAGTTTCTATAGCCGTTTGAATTATGTCTCTGAGTGGAACAGAACTCTTTCTACAGCGAAATCCATGACAGGTTTTGCGAAGGTCTGAGAGCGAAGCTCTGATCTCAGTTCAGTTTAAAGGGGTGTGTATATCCTATGGAACGACACGAACTGCACCCGCCTTCCCCTGGATGTCAGTAACCAATGAGAACTGGAATGGGCTTCCTGCGTAGCTCTCAGAGGTTATAAAACACCAAGGAGTGAGGTACGCCATCTTTTCGACGTTGAACTTTACGCAGAGAGAGACCCCGGGATGCCATTTTCGAACGCTTAGTAATGAACTTTAGATATATCAGTCTGTAATTTAATTTGATATAGGTGTTAGAAACATCATAACGAAGCTATTTGAAACCGAGTTATATCAGATTATCCGAGTATATTGCTATTTTTCGGAATTTCCTCAGTATTGCGTAATGAGGATTTGGACACGTTAGCTAATGTTAGCAATTGTTAGCTATAGTTAGCTGCTATATCAGAAGTTGAATGCAACGTTTTACAACCAAGCAACGATTCTTTTGGACAAAAGTACCACTTGGCCAAGATTCCGATGGAAGCTCGTCGAAAAGTAAGAGCTATTTATGATGTTATTCCATTTTTATATGGAAAAATGTAAACTCAATAACGGTAAATAGTGACGCCGTTATTGCGGCAGTAGTCTGTCTGTAACGCACACTGTATGTCTAGTAATGTTAATTTTAAAAATCTAACTCAGCGGTTGCATTAATAACTAATGCATCTTTCATTTCATGGCCAACCAAGTTTATGAATAGTTTTCGATAAAAATAGTTGTATTATCATGATGCTGCCGGGCAGATTGCTTGAGTAGTTGGACAGTATTTCCATTGTGTAAGCACGATTTGTGCCGCTAAATATGCACATTTTCGATCAAACTGTATATGTATGTTGTAATGTGATGTTACAGGAGTGTCATCTGAAGAATTCTGAGAAGGTTAGTGAAAAAATTAATATATTTTGGCGATGTTTACGCTATCGCTCTCTTTGGCTAGAATCAATGCTCTGGTAACGTTTGCATATGTGGTATGCTAATATAACGATTTATTGTGTTTTCGCTGTAAGACACTTAGAAAATCTGAAATATTGTCTGATTCACAGGATCTGTGTCTTTCGATTAGTGTATGCTGTGTATTTTTACGAAATGTTTGATGATTAGTAAGTAGGTAAACACGTTGCTCTATGTAGTTATTCTAGTCCATTTGTGACGGTGGGTGCAATTGTAACCTATGACATCTACCTGAAATATGCACATATTTCTAACAAAACCTATCCTATACCATAAATATGTTATCAGACTGTCATCTGAGGAGGTTTTTTCTTGGTTAGTGGCTATCAATATCTTAGTTTAGCCGAATTGGTGATAGCTACTGGTGTTGAGAGAAAATGGTGGACAAGAAAAATGGTGATTTTTGCTAACGTGTTTAGCTAATAGATTTACATAGTGTCTTCCCTGTAAAACATTTTAAAAATCGGAAATGGTGGCTTTATTGACAGGATCTGTATCTTTCATTAGGTGTCTTGGACTTGTGATTTAATGATATTTAGATGCTACTATTTAATTGTGACGCTATGCTAGCGATGCTAATCAGTGTGGGAGGGGTGGGGGGTGCTCCCGGACCCGGGGTAGGTGCTCGGTAGAGGTTAATGACTCCAACCTAACTGTATGTAAACTTCCGACTTCAACTGTATGTGAGCGGAGCATAGCGGAGCTGGAGAGGAGCTTGCCCAGTTTGCCTGGAGTGCAAAGCGAGATTCCCCAAAGGCTGGAGTATTGGCCTTCTCGCCCGCTCCGATATCGCTCCAGTAGCACTCAAATAGTCACTTCACGAGCTCAGGGCATGCTCGGCCCAGCATGCATTTGTAGTCTACTTGTGTGCTGCTATAGCACCTTGCTTTATTTTTATTTATCTTTTATTGAACCTTTATTTAACTAAGCAAGTCAGTTAAGAACAAACTCTTAATTACAATGACGGCCTACCAAAAGGCCTCCTGCGGGGATTGGGGCTGGGATTAAAAATACAAATAAATAAAATAAAAATATAGGATAAAACACTCACAGCGACAAGAGAGACTACACAACACAAAATAAAGAGAGACCTAAGATGACAACATAGCATGGCAGCAGCACATGACAACACCGCATGGTAGCAACACAACATGACAACAACATGGTAGCAACACAACATGGCGGCAGCACAATATGGTAACAAAACAAAACAGGGTACTAACATTGTTGGGCACAGGCAACAGCAAAAAGGGCAAGAAGGTAGAGACAACAATACATCACGCAAAGCAGCCACAACTGTCAGTAAGAGTGTCCATGAGTCTTTGAATGAAGAGATTAAGATAAAACTGACCAGTTTGAGTGTTTGTTGCAGCTCGTTCCAGCCACTAGCTGCCACGAACTGAAAAGACGAGTGACCCAGGGATGTGTGTGCTTTGGGGACATTTTACAAAATGTGACTGGCAGAACGGGTGTTGTATGTGGCAGATGAGGGGTGCAGTAGATATCTCAGACAGGGGGGAGTCATGCCTAAGAGGGTTTTTATAAATAAGCATCAACCAGTGGGTCTTGCGACGGGTATACGGAGATGACCAGTTTACAGAAGAGTATATAGTGCAGTGATGTGTCCTATAAGGAGCATTGGTGGCAAATCTGATGGACGAATGGTAAAGAACATCTAGCCGCTCGAGAGCACCCTTACCTGCCAATCTATAAAATATGTCTCCATAATCTATTATGGGTAGGTTGGTCATCTGAATCAGGGTTAGTTTGGCAGCTGGGGTGAAAGAAGAGCGATTACGATAGAGGAAACCAAGTCTATATTTAACTTTGGCCTGCAGTTTTGATATGTGCTGAGAGGACAGTGTACCGTCTAGCCATACTCCCAAGTACTTGTATGAGGTGACTACCTTAAGCTCTAAACCCTCAGAGGTAGTAATCACACCTGTGGGGAGAGGGGCATTCTTCTTACCAAACCACATGATCTTTATTTAGGAGGTATTCAGATCAAAGTTAAGGGCAGAGAAAGTTTGTTGGACACTAAGAAATCTTTGTTGTAGAGCGTTTAACACAATCCGGGGAGGGGTCAGCTGAGTATGTCTGCATCATCTGCATATAAATGGATGAGAAAGCTTCCTACTGCCTGAGCTATGTTGTTGATATGAATTGAGAAGAGCGTGGGGCCTTGGATCGAGCCTTGGGGTACACCCTTGGTGACAGGCAGTGGCCGAGACAGCAGATGTTCTGACTTTATACACTGCAGTTTTTGAGAGAGGTAGTTAGCAAACCAGGCCAAAGACCCCTCAGAGACACCAATACTCCTTAGCCGGCCCAAAAGAATGGAATGGTCTACCGTATCAAAAGCTTTGGCCACATCAATAAAAATAGCAACACAACATTGCTTAGAATCAAGGGCAATGGTGGCATCATTGAGGACCTTTAAGGTTGTAGTGACACATCCATAACCTGAGAGAAAACCAGATAGCATACCAGAGAGAATACTATAGACATCAAGAAAGCCAGTCAGTTGATTATTGACAAGTTTTTCCAACACTTTTGATAAACTGGGCAAAATAGAAATAAGCATTTAACAGGTAGAATCAGCTTGATCTCCCCCTTTAAATAAAGGACTAACCGTGTGGAACGCTTGTCGTCTGGAGGAGAAGAAGAGGACCAAGGTGCAGCGTAGTAAGTGTTCATATTCTTTAATCCAATACGCAACACTAAACAAAACAACAAAACGAACAGTCCTGAAATGTGAAACTAACACAGGAAACAATCACCCACAACACACAATGGAAAACAGGCTACCTAAATATGGCTCCCAATCAGAGACAACGATAAACAGCTGCTTCTGATTGGGAACCACACCAGGCCAAACACATAGAAAAACAACAACCTAGAAAAAAGAACATAGACTGCCCACTCTAACTCACGCCCTGACCAAACTAAAATAGAGACACAAAAACGGAACTACGGTCAGGACGTGACACCGTGGCTGTCTTTCAAGCAATGGGAACCTTCACAGAGAGGAGAGACAGGTTAAAAAGCTGTATTTTTCTACCTATAGAAAAATCAAAAAACAAGCCTGACAAGAGTAGCCAAAAGGGTGTTGAGCATCCCAAGTGGCTCTGCAAGTGTGGAGAGGATATTCTCTACTGCTGGCGGGTTTCCAGGCACCATCGCGTGAGCCTGAAGCCACTTGTGCTAAAAATGAATTCAAAGGCACCAATGAGTCATTTTTCATTTAATTTGTATTTAGTTCTAAGTCACAGCCTATATGCGCTATTTATAGACTATGATGATTTACTACAATAAAATGCTATTTAAATGCTGGGTGCTTTATGTCCTTACCAGCCTATTTTCTCGCACTTGCAAAAGCTTCACAATGTATTTCTTTGTAGGCTATAGTCTTGAAATAAATGAAATATTATAGCCTAAACAATTCATTTTTGTTCCTTCTTAGGCTCCCTGTCTGGCTCCTGGCCTATTTAGAGTGTTTATATGCTGTTTAATATGACACGTAGCCTATTTGAAATGATGTGCACTTCTTACATTCACCTTTTCATGTTCATTCAAATACTGTTCATTCAAATCATATGGTTTGGTTTCAATACTTCAAAACCAAATGGTAGGTTCAAGGTAGTCACAAAAATAGATGGGTGTTGGTTAAATTGTGATTTTAATGAATGAAGCGAATTTTGAGCTGCATTTTCCCCCCCCTGTGAATGCAGTGTTTTTTAGCAGAGCGGTTGGACAGGATGTGGAGCACTGCGCTCCATGAGCGATGCGCCGGTTGATGAGCGGGATTCCCAACCGCTCATTTCCACTCACAATCTCTGGTCCAGTCATATAGTCAAGTGCTGCAAAGAAAGACCTATTTGATCTGCACCTGGCTCAGAACAGAGAGGCACGTCTTGCTAGTCATTGTAATTAGAGAGCTAATATCAATACTATGCATGCCAGTCTCTCTCGTCTGAGAGTTGAGGAGAGACTGACTCCATCTCTCCTTTTCTTATAAGAAACATTAACGTGATGGAAATTCCAAATTGTTTGAATAGTCAACTTACACACAGCACTACACACTCTTAACTCACCAGAAATGCCACCAGGGGTCTTTTCACAGTCCCCAGGTCCAGAACAAATTCAAGGAAATGTACGGTATTATACAGAGCCATGAGTGCATGGAACTCCCTTTCATCTTACACACTGTCGGTGATGTATTTATAATTTAAGGCACACTTAACCAGCATGGCTACCACAGCATTCTGCAGCTATACGTCATCCCGTCTTGTTCGCGCTTTGTGGGACTATCATTTGTTTTTCAACAGGACAATGACCCAACACACCTCCAGGCTGTGTAAGGGCTATTTTACCAAGAAGGAGAGTGATGGAGTGCTGCATCAGATCAGACAATCATCCGACCTAAACCCAATTTAGATGGTTTGGGATGAGTTGGACCGCAGAGTGAAGGAAAGCAGCCAACAAGTGCTCAGCATATGTGGGAACTCATTCAAGCCTGTTGGAAAAGCATTCCAGGTGAAGCTTAATAAATAAACGAACACGGAACAAAACAAGAAACACGGGTAGCGTATAGACATGAAACACTGGAACAGAAACAATAACACCTGAGAAAAGAACGAAGGGGAGTGACAGATATACAGTAGGGGAGGTAATCAAGAAAGTGATGGAGTACAGGTGAGTGTCATGAGGCGCAGGTGCGCGTAACGATGGTGGCGGGTGTGCGTAATGATTAGACAACTGGTGACAACGAGCGCCAGAGAGGAGGAGCGGGAGTAGATGTGACAGTTTACTAATGTTAGATAGCATTACTGTAGCTACACTGTACATCTTGTTAACCATGCTAACATATTACCGTAGCCTAATACACTGATCTTACCTGCTAGATATTCCAACCGATGATGATTATCAATGAAAACAGGGAACAACAAAAAATTGTAGATAAAATTGTAGAAAGATAACTCGCGAAAATTAGCTGAGTAAATATGTTTTTCCATGGTCTTCTTCTAGTGTTTAAAGGTCCCGCCATAGCTCTATCCTCATTGGTCAATTCTTAGTTACTTCTTGGATGCACTGGCGTCTTGCACTGTTTGGTTGAGTGCAATTCTTGGTTACTTCTTGGTTGCAGATGGCGAAATGATTGGTTGTCGCAACCATTTTATTTTTTCAGTATATGGCCGTGGCAGTATGGTCAAACAGGTATTCCATGCTTCCATTGAATTTTTATAGACACACCTGGTAACTGGGTTATTCACCATCACTTCAACCATCCTCTTAACATGCTGCTTACTTCTGGGCCCAAGACTATGAATGCTAATCTAGTGGCCGGGGACATTGATGCAGGCAAACTTATATCAGTTTTACTTCATTTCTACCAGCACGTCACAGGTGCAACTAGAGGAGAAAAAAAAACTCTGGACCACCTTTACTCCACACACAGAGATGAATACAAAGCTCTCCCTCACCCTCCATTTGGCAAATCTGACCATAATTCTATCCTCTTGATTCCTGTACCACCTCAGTCACCGGCTTCATCAATAAGTGCATCGACGACGTCATCCCCACAGTGAGCGTACGTACATTTCCCAACCAGAAGCCATGGATTACAGGCAACATCCACACCGAGCTAAAGGCTAGAGCTGCCGCTTTCAAAGAGTGGGACACTAATCCGGAAGCTTATAAGAAATCCCGCTATGCCCTCAGACGAATCATCAAACAGGAAAAGTGTCAACACGGGACTAAGATTGAACCTTACTACACCGACTCTGACACTCGTCGGATGTGGCAGGGCTTGAAAACTATTGCGGACCCCAAAGGGAAACCCAGCCGTGAGTTACCCAGCGACACGAGCCTACCAGACAAGCTAAATGCCTTTTATGCTAGTTTTGTGCTGTTCCGGATGACTGTGTGATCACGCTCTCCGTAGCCAATGTGAGCAAGACCTTTAAACAGGTCAACATTCACAATTCGCATTCTGCCCCAAGAGATCCACATATGCCAGAATCTCAATCACACTCCAAGCTACCCTTTCCCACCTGGACAAAAAGAACACCTCTGTGAGAATGCTGTTCATCATCCTGGACACTCAGCGTTCAACACCATAGTGCCAACAAAGCTCATCACTAAGCCAAGGACCCTGTGACTAAACACCTCCCTCTGCAACTGGATCCTGGACTTCCTGACTGGCCGCCCCCCATGTGGTAAGGGTAGGCAACAACCCATCTGCCACGCTGATCCTCAACACTGGAGCCCCTCAGGGGTGCATGCTTAATCGCCACCTGTACTCCCTGTTCACCCACAACTGTGTGGCCAAGCACAACTCCAACACCATCATTAAGTTTGCTGATGACACAACAGTGGCAGGCCTGATCACCGACAACGATGAGACAGACTATAGGAAGGAGGTCAGAGACCTGGCAGTGTGGTGCCAGGACAGCAACCTCTCTCTCAATTTGAGCAAGACAAAGGAGCTAATTGTGGACTATAGGAAAAGGAGGGCCAAACAGGCCCCCCATTAACATCGACGGGACTGAAAAGGAGCGGGTCAAGAGTTTCAAGTTATTTGGTGTCCACATCACAAACAAACTATCATAGTCCAAATACACAAATACAGGTGTGAAGAGGGCACAACAGCACCTTTTCCCCCTCAGGAGACTGAAAATATTTGTCATCCCCAGATCCTCAAAAAGTTCTACAGCTGCACCATCGACAGCCTCCTGACCGGTTGTATCATCGCCTGGTATGGCAGCTGCTCGGCATCTGACTGTAAGGTGCTACAGAGGGTAGTGCGTATGGCCTTGTACGTCACTGGGGCCAAGCTTCCTGACATCCAGGACTTATATACTAGGCGGTGTCAGAGGAAGGCCCAAAGAGCTGTCAAAGACTCCAGTCACCCCAAGTCATAGACTGTTCTCTCTGCTACCGCACGGCAAGCTGTACCAGAGCGACCAAAGTCTAGGACCAAAAGGCCCCTTAACAGCTTCTATCCCCAAGCCATATATAGACTGCTGAACAACTAAACTAATCCAATGGTCACCCGGACTATTTACATAGACATTCAGTTTTTACACTGCTGCTACTCGCTCTTTATTATCACTTTACAAATGACATAGACTAACCTGTACCCCCGCACATTGACTTGGTCCTGGTACCCCCTATATATAGCCTCGTTATTGTTATGGAAATTGATTGTGTTACTTTTTGATTGATATAAAAAAAAAGTGCTTTAGTTTATTTACTAAATATTTTATTAACTCTATTTCTTGAACTGCATTGTTGGATAAGGGCTTCTAAGTAAGCATTTCACGGTAAGGTCTACACCTGTTGTATTCGGCGAATGTGACAAATACAATCTGATTTGGTTAAAAAGTATGGCTAAAAAGGCAAAAAAAATCCTGAATTCCTGAATGACCATACTACCATTGCTACAGTGCCTTCAAAAAGTATTCACACCCCTTGACTTTTTCCACATATTTTTATTATATTTAATTTTTTACAAATTAATAAAAAAATGAAAGCTGAAATGTATTGACTCAATAACTATTCAACCCCTTTGTAATGCTAAGCCTAAATAAGTTGCATGGACTCTGTGTGCAATACTAGGGTTTAACGTGATTTTTTGAATGACTACCTCATCTCTGTACCCCACACATTCAGTTATCTGTAAGGTCCCTCAGTTGAGCAGTGAATATCAATCAGTGAATATCAGTTTTTCCAATGCCTTGCAAAAGAAGAGCACCTTTTGGTATTGGTATTGGTATTTCCAATTTTACACTATGAATGGCGTATCAAAACATCCAGTCACTACAAAGATACAGGCGTCCTTCCTAACTCAGTTGCCGGAGAGGTAGGAAACCGCTCAGGGATTTCACCATGAAGCCAATAGTGACTTTAAAATATTTACAGAGTTGAATGAATACAGTGAATGTTCCTGAGTGGCTGAGTTAAAGATTTGAAAAAAAAAACTTCTTGGAAATCTATGACTATGAAGTCCTGAAAATTGAAGTTAAAAGAGGGGATGCTGGCCGGGATGCTGGCCTTCTAGGCAGAGTTGCAAAGAAAAAGCCATATCTCAGACTGGCAAATAAAAATAAAAAGATTAAGATGGGCAAAAGAAAACAGACACTGGACAGAGGAACTCTGACTAGAAGACCAGCATCCCGGAGTCGCCTCTTCACTGTTGATGTTGAGACTGGTGTTTTGCGGGGTATTATTTAATGAAGCTGCCAGTTGAAGACTTGTGAGGCGTCTGTTTCTCAAACTAGACACTCTAATGTACTTGTCCTCTTGCTCAGTTGTGCACCGGGGCCTCCCACTCCTCTTTCTATTCTGGTTAGGGCCAGTTTGCGCTGTTCTGTGAAGGGACTAGTACACGGCATTGTACCAGATCTTCAGTTTCTTTGCAATTTCTCGCATGGAATAGCCTTCATTTCTTAGTACAAGAATAGACTGGCAAGTTTTAGAAGAAAGTTATTTCTTTCTAGCCATTTTGAGCCTGTAATCAAACCCACAGATGCTGATGCTCCAGATACTCAACTAGTCTAAAGAAGGCCAGTTTTATTGCTTCTTTTAACAGAACAACAATTTTCAGCTGTGCTAACATAATTGCAAAAGGGTTTTCTAATGATCAATTAGCCTTTTAAAATGATAAACTTGGATTAGCTAACACAACGTGCCATTGGAACACAAGAGTGATGGTTGCTGATAATGGGCCTCTGTACGCTACAATAGTAATTTACAACATTAACAATGTCTACAATGTACTTCTGATCAATTGTATGTTATTTTAATGGACAATTAAAAACAAGGACATTTCAAAGTGACCCCAAACTTCTGAATGGTACTGCACATGAAAAAGGGCATCAGGTCCATGTGAGAGAAGACCGCAAGCAAATGTTTTTGGTTGTTATGGATGCTTATGCTAGATTGGCAGAAATTGTACACATGCAGAGTACTACTTCAGCTAAAACTGTTGAGGTACTCAGAAATCTACCCCAGGAAGTAGTCACAGATAATTGCCCACTCCTGTGAAATGAAATCATTCTTAAAATTGAACCGTATAAAGCATACCATGTCACCTGCATATCACCCAGCTTCAAATGGGTTAGCTGAAAGCCTAGTACAACATCTTAAGAAGTCGCTAGCTAAGAACAGAGCAATAGGTGGTATGACGTTACTGCATTGTGTTACTAACTTCCTATGGCTACCTAAACACACCACATACTAGTACACGGAAAACGCCAGCAGAGCTGTTCTTAAAGAGACAGGTTCGTACACAACTGTCCCTGGTCAAATCCCAGTTCTTGCCGAGTGTATAGGTTGAGGGGGTCAAAAATCAACAGTGACAAACTACAGTAGGTCAGATCCTCCTCTGTTGATCAAGAGTACCGAGATGAGATCCTCAGAGCCCTTGTGAGACCATATGCTGACACATGCACATTTGTGGCCTGCTGGAGGTCATTTTGCAGGGCTCTGGCAGTGCTCCTCCTTGCACAAAGGCGGAGGTAGCGGTCCTGCTGCTGGGTTGTTGCCCTCCTACGGCCTCCTCCACGTCTCCTGATGTACTGGCCTGTCTCCTGGTAGCGCCTCCATGCTCTGGACACTACGCTGACAGACACAGCAAACCTTCTTGCCACAGCTCGCATTGATGTGCCATCCTGGATGAGCTGCACTACCTGAGCCACTTGTGTGGGTTGTAGACTCCGTCTCATGCTACCACTAGAGTGAGAGCACTGCCAGCATTCAAAAGTGACCAAAACATCAGCCAGGAAGCATAGGAACTGAGAAGTGGTCTGTGGTCACCACCTGCAGAATCACTCCTTTACTGGGGGTGTCTTGCTAATTGCCTATAATTTCCACCTTTTGTCTATTCCATTTGCACAACAGCATGTGAAATTTATTGTCAATCAGTGTTGCTTCCTAAGTGGACAGTTTGATTTCACAGAAGTGTGATTGACTTGGAGTTACATTGTGTTTTTTAAGTGTTCCCTTTATTTTTTTGAGCAGTGTATTTAGTCAGCCACCAATTGTGCAAGTTCTCCCACTTAAAAATATGAGAGAGGCCTGTAATTTTCATCATAGGTACACTTCAACTATGACAGACAAAATGAGAAAAAAAAATCCAGAAAATCACATTGTAGGATTTTTAATGAATTTATTTGCAAATTATGGTGGAAAATAAGTATTTGGTCAATAACAAAAGTATATCTCAATACTTTGTTATATACCCTTTGTTGGCAATGACAGAGGTCAAACGTTTTCTGTAAGTCTCCACAAGGTTTTCACACACTGTTGCTGGTATTTTGTCCCATTCCTCCATGCAGATCTCCTCTAGAGCAGTGATGTTTTGGGGCTGTTGCTGGGCAACACGGACTTTCAACTCCCTCCAAAGATTTTCTATGGGGTTGAGATCTGGAGACTGGCTAGGCCACTCCAGGACCTTGAAATGCTTCTTACGAAGCCACTCCTTCGTTGCCCGGGCGGTGTGTTTGGGATCATTGTCATGCTGAAAGACCCAGCCACGTTTCATGTTCAATGCCCTTGCTGATGGAAGGAGGTTTTCACTCATAATCTCACGATACATGGCCCCATTCATTCTGTCCTTTTCCCCCCACTGTATATAGGTATAGGTATAGATGTTACCGCTGAACTAGAAGGTTTTGAGACTAAAACGTAATTTTTTTTTCAGATGAAATGTTTTATTACCAAGGACCATTTTTCTGATTTTGAATTTGAATTGTCATTTGCCCGACAGTATAATGCGGATCTTCAGTGCTACGGATTAAACATATGAAGTATGTTTTTGTAACAGCCGGCGTCGGAATGAGACCAAAGCGCAACGTGGAAAGTGTTCATGATTTAACGTTCAAAAAACACTCAAACAAAATGACAAAAGATGAAAATGAAAGCGCACAGTTCTGTCAGGAAAAACCACTAAACAGAAAACAACATCCCACAAAACCCAAACGGAAAACGACAACTTATATATGATCCCCAATCAGAGACAACGATAGACAGCTAGCTGCCTCTGATTGGGAACCACACTAACATAGAAATAAGGAAACTAGAATGCCCACCCTAGTCACACCCTGACCTACCCAAAATAGAGAATTAAATTAAATTAAATTATTTACAAACACTATATATTTCACGTAATAAATCTGAATATCCTGGAATAACTGTTGGCTCTCTGGCTGACTGTGACTGTTAGTAACTTGTCATTGTCAAACAATTAATTTACTTAAATGTGCAATATGCAGAAATCGCTCTGCCATTTCCTGGTTGCAAAAATTCTAATAGTTTGCCTAATTTCAGTTTGTGACAAAACAAGCAGTGATTGTGTAGAGAATCATTGTATCATCTAAACCACTGTGAAATATATTTTCCATGACCCCCCAAAATATTGTATTTTCAGCTGTTTGAAGCTGGTGTCCAAAACCGAAAATAAAAGGTGCAAAACGAAACTTAATAACGGAAAGTATTGAAATAGCGCACATAGAACAGATCTACCACTTCTTAGACTTGCTATTAATGAGAATGACAGATCTATAACTCAGATTTCTATGTGAATTAGATCGGGTCGCCCAAAATGTTACGTATTGCAGATTTAAATAAACTATAGAAACTATTAAACGATGACAGGTGTTTTAGTTACCTTGACAAACCGTCTCGAACGTCCACTCCACTGAGGTTGCAGAACATGCAACCCCTGGAGATAGTGAATGTTTGAACAAGTAATGGTACAGAAGTGTGGGAGATTCCTCAGGTGATTGGATGAGTCACCACAGTAAACAGACTGGATGGAGAGGGATTCCGAATAAGAAGCTTTAATTAACTCATTCACCTGGCAACGATAGACAACTGTTGTCAATAAACTGTCTGTCACTTCCTGTTTTAATAAAGCTTCAAAAACATTGCTTATTTCACACAATTCAAGTGTGTATGAAAGCACAAAGATTAGCTTGACAGAATACAATATACACTACATGCTTTGAGAAAGTAATTTTATTTTGAGATGTTTCATTTTCACAAACATAAAAAATAACATAACAATTGGATAATACTGCTAGGAAACATAATTTCGAAACTTGGAGAGAACCTACGTTTTCATATTTTCCCATAAAAGACTTGACAAAAGGAAGATTTCAACAACCTAAATGACTTCACTAATCAAGAACAGAATCACTTTCTTTCACTTGTGGTAACTCAAATCTGCTCATATTAGTCGAGTGAATGAGGTCAATAGGGAACGATAGCATTGAAACGATTGTTCCTATGTTGCGCCTCGAACAATGAATGATTACTAATGCAGTTTCAGATTGAGATCATGTGTCCTTGAGTGGGCCAAGTTTACACCTAAGCCGTGGCATGCCATTTACATGTAAGAATGTACCCACTAGGCACACACTGGTTGGTTCAATGTTTCCACGTCATTTCAAGAAAATTAAGTTGAACCAACGTGGCATAGACATTGAATTGACGTCTGTGCCCGGTGGGTAGTTACTCCCCTTTCCGCTGCTGTGAGATACCTACTGTAGATCTAGCTTGAGGTACAACTCCCAACCACAGATCTAGGATCAGATTAAACTACCCTCAAACTTCACCTTAACCATTAGGTGGACAAATTATCTGACCCTGTGTCAGTAGTTAGGGAAGACTTTTATCCGTAAATCTGCTGTCTCAATATCCCAGTGTTCTCTAACAAATGTATATGACGATTTACAGTTCAAGGTGATGGCGTTGTTCAAAGTCTGTGAAAAGCCTGATAACGTAAGCACCTCGGACTACTCTACACCTGGCGAATTGATTCTTATCATTCGGCCAAGGTCTTTGAATCTAAACCTTGTCCTATTCACCACTTAACTTTTGCCTCCCCTCTCCATCCTGATAACAAGGTATGTTGATGACTGTCTGATTGTACTTGCTCATTGCCATAACCAGAGGTTACCCTATCTTTTACAGGCCTTTGCTCCATACTTTTTTATTGCAAATTAACTTTTGTAACACATTTTGGTTCATTTGTGACCATAAAGTACAGATGTGATTGATGCGAAAAGATAAAGTAAGACAAAAGCAGACACATTTGTTTAGATCAATTGATGTGCTTGTTTCAATCACGTTACGTAAACTTAGATCTAGGGCAGGATCAAATATTAGGTTTCTAGTTCAACCTCAAGCAGGTTTTGACTTAACAACCTCAATCAGGGTTACTATAGGTCAATGTCACATGACGACATTGGTCTGAAGATGCTCTTTCTGTCTGGTCAGAGTAGCCGGAGTATCTCAGCAAGGATACACATCATCACAGATATCTCATCTGCGCTTACTTTCAACTCCAGGTGTGCGCACGCACGCACGCACACACGCACGCACGCACACGGTCTCCATACTGCTTCTGAAGTGTTTGGGCTCTTGATGCGTCTTTGGGGAATAGCAGAAGATGACTAGGTTACTCACTGAGGGAGGATCTTAGTTGACCTCACTGCTCACTGGGCTTTGGTCTTGATGGTCTCCTTCTACATACGGATGAGACACAAGGTGTGATATAATTGGAGCATGCCGCGTGATGGAGTACTCCGGTGAGCATGTGCAGAAAACAAGGGCTGAACTTTGTGGTAACCTGTTCATACAGTACAACACATTAATGCTCTCAGCTCAATGTCACATGTAAAATACAGTGGAAGCATGTCTCAAGCAATATTTGTGTCAGATGATATTGTGCTTTAAGAATGTAAGTTATTCCTTCTCTCTCCAACCTACCCTAAGTGGAAAACCTCCACATCCCAAGCTGATCAACAATAACAAGTTCCATTTGACTAAACGGTGGGAAAAGGAAACCTTGAGGTCTTGAGCGATCAGTGCTGTAAATGTGAGGCTGATAAACCATCAGACATGGATCTCAGGTCAATGTTACCTGGGAACATAAACGTTTCCCGGGACTATAGCGTCAGTCAGCGAGCTCACCATGAGTCGTTAATCATGGAACATACACCCCCGCCCTTCTTCAGGTGCACAATTGAGAGCAACCTGTCGGGCTGTATCACCGCCTGGTACGGCAACAGCACCGCCCACAACCGCAGGGCTCACCAGAGGGTGGTGCGGTCTGCACAACGCATCACCGGGGGCAAACTACCTGCCTTCCAGGACACCTACGGCAACCTATGTCACAGGAAGGCCAAAAAAGATAATCAAGCACAATAACTACCTGTTCACCCCGCTTCCATCCAGAAGGTGAGGTCAGTACAGGTGCATCAAAGCTGGGACAGCGATTGAAAAACAGCTTCTATCTCAAGGCCATCAGATTGTTAAACAGCCACCACTGGCACAGAGAGGTGGCTGCCTACCTACAGACTTGATATCATTTGGCCACTTTAATAAATGGAACACTAGTCACTTTAATAATGCCACTTTAAGAATGTTTACATATCTCACATTACTCATCTCATATGTATATATGTGACAGGTTAAAGGAAATACTAATAGCCTGTTATACATTAAAAAGTATTAGTAAATTCATAGTATGTGAGGATCTTAAAACATCTAAGGTTAAGAAGATCATGCATTCAGTATTAGTTGATAGATTGATAACATTTATATAATAAATGTTAAAATCCGTCAAGCATACAAAGGGTACGAATTGTGAGAGGAATGTGTAAACGTTATGTTGATTACTTTATGTTGTCGTGGATAAAAGTGTTAATCTGTGATCTACTAAATGCTCTTAATCTATGAGCCTGAGATCGATTGCTCTGGTCTCCACTCAAGTTCACGGAGAATTCGCGGTCTTTTTTCTCATTGCACTAAACGTTCCATGAGTAAACATTCCGTATCACGATCTCGTGATTCTTTCTACCCTTTGTCAGGTACGTTATTGATGATTAAAAAGAGTAATTTAAATGTAATAACTTGCTAACATGTCAAGAGTGTTTAAGGTTTGTTTAAGTAACATATTGAGGAAGTTAGTTAAGTTTGCAGAGTAATATGAGCCGTGCTCGGTTGCAGCTAGCTATGCACTGCTAGGTACTGCTACGTAGCTGCCATTTTATGTCGATTGTGAATGAACCTGTGCATTGTTAATAAGATATTTTGCGGTGATATTTGTGTAATGGTTTTTCAAACACTTTATTGCCTGTTGATAAATTGTGTTTTGGTTTACTGAGTTAAAGCTTTGCTTGACAGTTATATTGAAAATAGTATTTGTTTCAGTGATGTACAGTGTATACTGTTATGATTTGAATAAGCCTTGTACCCTACAAAACTCTATTTCCTGTAGATCTGTTATTCTGTAAAATGTGTTACTTTTGTAAAATGATTGCACTAAACGTTCCATGAGTAAACATTCCGTATCACGCTCTCGTGATTCTTTCTACTCTTTTTCAGGGGTGTAACATATACTGTATACTGTATCCTTCACTATCTATTCGTTCCTATCTAATGCATCTTAGCCACTCTGTCACTGCTCATCCATATATTTTATACGTATATATTCTCATCCCATTCCTTTACTAGATTGTGTGTATTAGGTTTTGTTTCTGGAATTGTTAGATATTACCTGTTAGATACTGCTGCACTGTCGGATCTAGAAGCATAAACATTTTGCTTCACTAGCAATAACCTCTGCTAACCATGTGTATGTGACCAATAAATGTGATTTAGTATCTGTCTATTACTGTCTATGCAAGGCAACCCCAGTCAACCCTTCCTCCAGATTCTAGTACTATAATTAAATTGAGAAGCTGCAATGGAACTCTGTGAAGTGTGGCGAACCCAAGATATCCCTGAGCATCCTATATCCCTGAGCATCCTATATCCTATACTATAGGGTGTGTGTGTGTGTGTGTGTGTGTGTGTGTGTGTGTGTGTGTGTGTGTGTGTGTGTGTGTGTGTGTGTGTGTGGTTGGTTGGCAAATACGAACCATATCACACAATGACATGACACACTTGCAACTGTGTTTCCCAACCCTGGTCCTCCAGTACCCTCAACAGTACACATTTTGTATTGTAACCCTGGACAAGCACACCTGATTCAACTTGTCAGCTAATCATCAAGCCTTCAATGACTTGAATGAGGTGTGTATGTCAAGAGCTACAACGAAACTGCGTACTGTTGGGGGTACTCGAGAGACCAGGGTTGGGAAACACTGACATACAACGTTTACACTCCGTTCTGCCAACGACATCTTAGAAAACATTCAAATACAGTACCATCAGTGTCTTTTTCGAAATGTTATAGTATAGTAGTATAACTTCAATACTGATACTGTGATCAATTCCTTACCAAACGTTTCAGGCTCCCCTGCCCTCATAAGAATAACAAAACTGATATATAAACAGTTGTGTTCCCCATCAAATGAGGTCATTTGTATCAAATGGCTAGATGAACATGTGAGTTCCACACTGTGCCTCGGTTACAACAACAAGCCCATAAAACAGCACTTACAGCAGTGCACCATACTGTTAGTGCTGAGGTGGATATTTTGAAGGGTTTGGTTTCTCCATGGGGGTGGGGGGGGATGAGTAAATAACATGCTTTCTATCGTGAGAAAGTTTCATCTCTTGAGAATATTCTGTGATGCACATTGTTTGCATTTAAGGTTAAGCCTATAATGAGTATAGACAGTGTGTAGTATTTGACCCTAGCCTCTTGGCTACAGAAGAAGCACATGCACGGGGCTACTTTTATGAAATGGATTCGGGAGAAAAATCATTGGTTACGGTTTATCGGTTATGGCGTTACTCAACATACCAACGTCTGGGTATTATTCCACTTAACTCTTGCCTCGATATAAGCCTCGTGATTTTTCCCCAAATCAAATGTGAAACCGCACCTTATTCACAAGCCAAAAAAAAGTTACTTTCCATAACACACGGAACTACTGTATGCAATCTTTCGTAAACATAACAGCTAGAGAATGCTTCATAGCAGAGTAATCATAATCATGCATTCCCTATGCTACATCAGTGTGGTCTCTCCTATAGTATACGAGTGCAGTCTCCACAGGGCATGATGAGTGTGGACTGTCCTCGGCATAGCAACAAGGGCTTGGTATTAAAGTGATGAATCATTCATCACAACATTAATTCTTATGAATGTATAATTTCAGCGCATGAGTTATTATAGATGTAGCTAGTGTTATTGTGTTGTCAAAAAGCTACTCTCTCTGTAGGTATTCATTACCAGGCGTATTAAATTGAGCAGAACAACAAACGCTAGCGCTGAAACAAGGGACGTGAATACATGTCAGACTAGAGGGAACGGTTAGTGCTGCACAAGAACACTTTATTAGGAAGAAAACAGAGGAGTTTTCTTCCTCAAATGAATGAATCCTCAGGGAGATACTGCACAGTATGCAGCTAAGTATACTTTTCCTGCTTAATGTTGGATAAGGTAAGGACCCTTACACTTATGTTAATCTTTCTATCTACCTCTCAATAGATTGTCAGAGAGGAACTAAAGCATATGAAAGGTCGTACGCGACCCAATTGTAATGATCTTTGAACAAATGTAGGAGACTTCATAATTACTGTGCGCAGACTTTCTCAGCTACGATACGTTTCAATGAGCTAAACAATTCCAATTGAATCTATAGTCCATTCCATTAGCCCCTAGATGTACTGTACATGAAGGACTACACATTCAAGCACCGTCTGTTTGGCAGAAAAGACACTTCAATCAATAATGTTTGTGACGGCGTGATAGTCAGAAATAAATAAATACTAATCAAATGCTCTATTCCAAAAAGAAAAACCATTTCAGGTGACCTTTGACCTCTAACTGCTCTGGATTCTGAATGGCCTGAATAGCCTGTGTGGAACAAGGCAGTATAAGCAGCACAAGAACGCACATAAAGATATAAAAATTGCATAGCAGTAGTCCTTATCAGAGGCTAACAGGACACAAAGATCATGTTTACTAGGTAATATGAGCCATAAAATATGATTAACCATGGCTGAAGACAGAATTACACAATCCCATAGTAATTTTCAGTCATAAAACAAAAGGTAGATCAACCGTGGGTAAGTCAATGAGACACGAGGTTACCTTCAAAGGTCATGTAAGATACTGTAGCTACCCCTATACAATATCTGACAGTGAAAGAACTCTAGATAGCCTGACTGAAGCTTGTTTGACTGTTTTATATATGAACATTTATTTTGATGGAATATAAAATTGACCCAGGCACAAAAGACAGCCGGTCATTTTATCTTCATATTGAACTAAACTAACTATATAACACAAGGGCACTAAGAAGTATTTTCGTAAGGCCTAGGAGGTTTATGTTATTTTCTCTTTGCTTTTTAAATTGAGGCTAATAACTTCAAGGGACAGATACTCCCTTCCCCTAAGTATAGGAGAATGTGCATTACGTTAGGTTGTGGGTAACGACCCCCATGTACAATCATACTTTTTTGGCCAAGACTTGTAATTGTATGAGTGTTGCCATTTATTTTCATTAGTTTTGAGGATACAAAATACATTTTTCTGATATGAAAAGGCCTTGGAGGGAGATTAATATTATTAGTATTTATTTATGTTATATGGGGATAGCTACCCCCTTTCCCTTTGGATAATGTTTATAACACTGTTTGTGTCTCCTTCTGCGCTGAGTCAAAGAGCGTGTCCCACATAGCACGGTTAGATCTATGACAGTCTTTTGGCCAGTTAAACTGACACTTTTTCATTTCATACGTCAATTATTAGACAAAAGGTATCTTGTTGTCCGAGACGTATAACTGTATTATGAGAGTGTTATCATTTATTTATTGTATTTATCATTTATCCTTTCCAGACTCTGAAGTCAGGAGGACTTTGAGTTAGGTGTTAAAGGCAGGCCACGCTATAGAGATAATAGGGCTGCTTTTACACAGGCAGCCTAATTCCGATTGCAGCCAAAAGGATCGGATAGAGAAATAAAAAAATCTTGTGGCGATTGAGACGTTGACCATTTTTTATTTTACAATCAAACTATCAATTTCAAGGTAATTCAAGTTGAAGAATTTGGTCCAACAAAAGCTTTGTTCCAATCTCATGTATGCATCGCCATATCTCAGAGGAAACAGCTATGACTTTACATTTTTGAAAGGGACAAGACTCCTTACTGCACGATTGTCCATAAACGTTCAAAATGGCTTTCAGTTCATTATCCGGTATTATTTATTGGCTTATTGATAAGTAATCATAGCAGTGTCAGAACATTATCATGGGCATTGATACCCAGCAGCACTTATTGACTGACCTCACTTAATGTGGCTCAAAGGCCGTATAGTCTTTACAATCTCCGCTGCTGGCTTGTTTGTTACACAGGAAATAATGGAGAATCATTAGAGCAGAGTTAATATTATTCTACTCTAAAATGAACTCTGCAGAGTGAACTTAAAACTCGGTTGTGTAAAAGAACCCCAGTGTTGTTGTTAATTACCAGAGTTGAGCATGATTCTGACATTTTTCACTCTGTGTAGAGTAAAACACTCAAAACCACACCATTCATTATCATATTCTCCAGCATACTCTATTGCAGTTTGATTTATTTGAATTGTTTGTTTCAATATCTGTGTTCTTGCATGTGCATTTATTGATAAATTAATCGCATGCAACACAAAGATAAATAACATACATTTTTCTAAACTAATCCAATCTGTTAAATGGACTTATTGCACCCGTTACTGAAATTAATGTTCTATTTTAGATGGTTTAGGTAGTCTCATTTCTTTATCTTTCTAACCCTGGCAGTCATTCTGAATGCAGGTTGTGGGTGAAAAGATTTTCCAATTGTTGGATATCCCCACTCTGGCTGGATTCCAATAGGAATTAAACATCAAGCCAGAATAATGTGACTTGCAGGCCTAATGTGGCCTGCAAACCAGGAGTTTCAGGTCACTGTATTACAATAGTATTTTTCTGTGTTTACCCTGATCCGAGTCAATTTAACCCTGATCAGAATCAATTTATTTAGTATTATGAGTCAGAGTAAATATGTAATGACACTGGTGGAACAAAAAATTACTCTAAACAATGAACTCGAGAATAGTGGGACAACACTGCAGAGAGTTAATAAAAGTAATGTTGTGCAGGGTGAAACGCAATGACTCAGAGTTAAATATCAACACTGAATTGAGCAAATACAACTCTGAAAAAGAACTCTGTTGCCAGAATACATTTAGCTTGTTTTAGACAGTGTAATGTTATCTGCACAGTCATTGTACTGTGTGGGAGCCTATCTATGGATCATGGCAAGGAAGGTACAACGCAGAAAATAGACTGGAGGAAGCACACTTTATGGATGCACACGTTCTTTAAAATGTAAAAACATGAATTTGACATCATCATTTCATGCCATTATGGAGATAGGGTATGGACTTAGATACAGTATACACTCTTCAGTTGTCCCCATAGGAGAAACCTTTTGGGTTCCAGGTCGAACCCTTTTGGGTTCCAGATGGAACCGTCAGTAGAAAGGGTTCTAACTGGAACCAAAAGGGTTTTTCAAAGGGTTATCATATGGGGACAACCGAATAACCCTTTAAGGCTCTAGATAGCACCTATTGTTCTAAGAGTGGAGAGAGCGTTATCCATATAGCACAGACAGACAGACAGACAGACAGACAGACAGACAGGCAGGCAGGCAGGCAGGCAGGCAGGCAGGCAGGCAGGCAGGCAGGCAGGCAGACAGGCAGACAGGCAGACAGGCAGACAGGCAGACAGGCAGACAGGCAGACAGGCAGACAGACAGACAGACAGACAGACAGACACAAGCCCATGAGAATGGACCTATATGAACCGTTGATGCCTTTAGAAAATGCATTATATAAGGCTGACCTCTAGTGGAGGTTCAGTAGGGTATCGTGTCATCCATGTATTTACAGCGAGCTCCAAAAGTATTGGCACGGTGACACATTTTTTGTTGTTTTGGCTCTGTACTCCAGAACTTTGGATTTGAAATTATACAATGACTATGAGGTTAAAGTGCAGACTATCAGCACAATACCCACACCCCCCCCCCCCCACAAATGCTAACCTACCCTGTTACTGTTATGGTGAGAGGTTAGCATGGTTTGGGGGAATGATACAGTATATGTGCGTCTAACTTTCTCACTCATTATTCACGATTCATTCAGGACTATCCGTAATTATGGTAGCATCCACATTAATATAGAACTGTTAATAAAAATGACTCTAAAATTACATTATTTACAATTAATTTCTATTGGGCCCAAAATAATCTGAAACGCAAGCAAAACAAACAGCAAATGTACCTGCCTTACTCTGATTTGGATTACGACCCTTTTCTTGCCCCAACTACTCTATCCACCTCCTGTGTCTGCATCTGGGTCTTAGCCTGAGACATGATAGTACAAACTGGCGACAGAAAACGCAGGTATAAATACACAGGAGATAATGGGGACAAACGGGAGACACCTGGTGGGGGGTGGAGACAAGCACAAGACGGGTGAAACCAATCAGGGTGTGACACATATACTATCACTATGGACATACATTATATTGTACTACTCTGTACCATTCTGGAAGAGAGCAATTGTCAGAGTGGTACAGTATACTGCTCTGTGCTCAGTGTGCACCGTATAACAATTTTATGATTTCCCTTCATGTTTAAGCAGGAGGGCATTGTTTGTATGAGAAAAAAAGAAACAAGTAAAGATACCATACTGTACCGTTTCACAAGTTACTTCATGAGACTACTGTACAGCATGGGACTTTTGTTCAATAAAAGTACAGTATCTTTGGTTGGGAATACACTAAGTGCATCCCAAATTGCACCCTAGGTAATAGGGTGCAATTTGGGACCCAAACTAAGTGCTGTAATACCTGTGCTGTTTCTCAGGCTGTAGATCCATCAGGAGAAAGTAGCTCGGAGAGAGACTTCATCACAGTAACAAAGTTGGCTTGCACCAAATTAATGAGCCCTCCCAAAGCTGGCCGGGAGCCCGGGGGCCGCGACACCAGACAATACATTTTCCCTTGTGGAGAAATGTATCCCATTAGACTTAGCATTGAGGTTTGTTAAAGTAATATGTTATTGATTTGACAATGCCAGCAGCACATAAACAAGACACTCTCTCTATGAATAATTTATAGCAGTCTACATCATTGACATCACTGACAAGTCTCTGGCATTATTAGCACTAGCGCTTATTAGCACTTACTTACTTTGTCTGTAATTCAATGCCGCCATAGCAATGTTATTCGGCCATCTTCTTGTGTCAGCTATCTATCTAGATGCTGACTTTAGAGCAATAATATGGTTGTGATGTTTTCCTAATTTATTGTCTTCCCCCTGCTCAATGAGCTGCAGCCTCGGAAGAGAACAGAGAGCGTGCAGAGTACATGGAGCTGTGGCCCGGTGGAGTGTCCCGTTGCTCCTGCTACCCAGCCTGGGGAACCCTCCTCTGCCAGCATCAATAATGGTCTCTACAGGTAAGCACAGCACTAGTTGGAGTAGTGATGGGGTATGACCAGTTATTGTACTGTAGTTAAACTAATCATAATGCCTGTATTACCAGTAACAGATGGACATTAGTCTACATTGTCTCAAGATGGGACATACTGTACATTTAAATGAGGGATTCTGAAAAAAAACATCACAATTTATCTATAAAATATCAATTGAATTATCAGCAACTATCACTCCTGTGTTCCAATGGCACGTTGTGTTAGCTAATCCAAGTTTATCATTTTAAAGGGCGATTTGATCATTAGAATACCCTTTTGCAATTATGTTAGCACAGATGAAAACTTTTGATTTAAGAAGCAATAAAACTGGCCTTCTTTAGACTAGTTGAGTATCTGGAGCATCAGCATTTGTGGGTTCGATTACAGGCTCAAAATGGCCAGAAACAAAGAACTTTCTTCTGAAACACGTCAGTCTATTCTTGTTCTGAGAAATTAAGGCTATTCCATGCGAGAAATTGCCAAGAAATTGAAGATCTCGTACAACGCTGTGTACTACTCCCTTCACAGAACAGCACAAACTCTAACCAGAATAGAAAGAGGAGTGGGAGGCCCCGGTGCACAACTGAGCAAGAGGACATGCGTGTCTAGTTTGAGAAACAAACACCTCACAAGTTCTCAACTGGCAGCTTCATTAAATAGTACCCGCCATACACCAGTCTCAACATCAACAGTGAAGAGATGCTGGGATGCTGGCCTTCTAGGCAGAGATTAGCTAACACAACGTGCCATTGGAACACAGGAGTGATGGTTGCTGATAATGGGTCTCTGTATGCCTATGTAGATATTCCATTAAAAATCTGCCGTTTCCAGCTACAATAGTCATTTACAACATTAACAATGTCTACACTACATTTCTGATCAATTTTATGTTATTTTAATGGACAAAAAATATGCTTTTCTTTCAAAATCAAGGACATTTCTAAGTGACCCCAAACTTTGGAACGGTAGTGTATGTATGCATGTATGTATGTATGTCGCGAATTCACATACAAAGTCAAACGCACACCATCAAAGGGAGTGAGACCAACTCGGACTCTGTCAAGTCACTCAGTCAGAACAGAAAAGCAGAAAGGTAGTGGCGAAAAAATTTGAGACCAAAAAAAGGGCTCTTGAGGCCGAAGCTGCAAAGTTTGTGAAATTAACTGACTTTTTTGCTAATAGTTCGGGTACTGCTTGTCCGAGTGCTGTGTCTGTGTCTGTGAGAGAAAACAGAGAAATACACACTCACGCACACTGACACACTGCTGCCAGTTAGGCCTAATACTTTGGCTGTATATTGTATGAAATACATTTCATACCTACTATAGAGGAATCATTACGGAAGGGAGGATTCGGGGGAACATTTAGACGCTAGGATACTTACATTATAGCCTAACAAGTCGTTAGATTGTCTTTTATAACACATAGGTAAGGCAATAGCCATCTACTAAACATTTATACAGTGCTTTTTATTAAACACAAGTCATCATGTATTACAATAAAGGTCAATTCGGGGACTGTCTGTGTATTTGAATAATTTTATCAATGTTTATTCGCTTCTGAATCAGTCTCTTCAGCCCAGCAAGTGGGTTTATGACCTGTAGTAACGAGAAACTCTGGTGTCGGATTACATTACATCGCCACCACCACTGAAGGCTGGAAAGTCCCCCCTATCTCCAGCTCACTTCATTCGCTAAAAGGCCCATCACTTCTTATCAGAAAGATACGCGTACCCGCATGTCACTGTCAAACGAACCACAGCAGTAGAAATCTATGCGCGTCCACATAAACTAGTCCCTGCATCGTTCTATGACAAACACAGAAGGTTGTATATTGAATTCAATAGAAAAAAACAGAGATAGGCAGAGAGAGAGAGACTGTCAGCTCCTTAATGTACCCATTGGCTGTATTATACGGCCAAAACATTAAGGAACTGGCAGTCTCTTGCTCTCTTTCTCTCTCTCTCTCTGTTTTCTTCTATATAATTATATGTAGTGTAATATTTGAACACTTAGCTACATGGGCAGGGGGGGAACACATGACATGCACTTATTTGAACATGTATTTAAGCTGTTATAAGGTATACAGAAGAGAACAAGGAGAATGTGGACTAGTTGCTAAAATGCCAAGGCCGAATTTTTGTCCCAGTCTGCCCCTGTTACGATCGTCGTAATCCTCCTCCTCGGACGAGGAGGAGAGGCGAGAAGGATCAGACCAATATGCAGAGTGAAAAGTGGTCATCTTTTTTTAATTCACGTAGACTGAACACTTAACATACAAAACAACAAACGTGACAAACCGCAAACAGTCCCGTGTGGTACTAACACAGACACGAGATACAAACACCCACAAAAACCACGTGAATCACAGGCTGCCTAAGTATGATTCTCAATCAGGGACAACGATTGACAGCTGTCTCTGATTGAGAATCATACCCGGCCGAACACAAACATCCCAACAAGAAAAAACACATCGACAACCCATTCCAACTCACGCCCTGACCAACTAAATAAATACAAGAGAAAGGAAAAACAGGTCAGGAACGTGACATAACCCCCCCCTTAAGGTGCGAACTCCGGGCGCACCAGCATAAAGTCTAGGGGAGGGTCTGGGTGGGCGTCTGTCCACGGTGGCGGCTCTGGCCGTGGTCGTGGTCTGGTCGTGGTCCCCACCCCACCATAGTCAAACCCCGCTTCCTTGGCCTCCTCCCAATGACCACCCTCCATGTCAATCCCACTCTACCAAAGGGCAGCACCGGACTGAGGGGCAGCACCGGACTGAGGGGCAGCACCGGACTGAGGGGCAGATCCTGGCTGGCTGGCTCTGGCGGATCCTGGCTGGCTCTGGCGGATCCTGGCTGGCTGGCTCTGGCGGATCCTGGCTGGCTGGCTCTGGCGGATCCTGGCTGGCTGGCTCAGGCTGGTCCTGACTGGCTGGCTCTGGCTGGTCCTGGCAGACAGTTCAGACAGCGCTGGGAAGGCAGGCAGTTCAGACAGCGCTGGGAAGGCAGGCATTTCAGACAGCGCTGGGAAGGCAGGCAGTTCAGACAGCGCTGGGAAGGCAGGCAGTTCAGACACTGGCTGGCTGTGACGCACTGTAGACCTGGTGCGTGGTGTAGGCACTGGCTGCGCTGGAGAGGAGGAAGGCTCTGACAGCGCTGGACAGGTGGGAGCAGCTGGAGAGAGAACCCGGAGAGACAGCCTCGTGCGGGGGGCTGCCACCGGTGGACTGGTACGTGGAGGTGGCACCGGGTATACCGGACCGTGAAGGAGGACACGTGCTCTTGAGCACCGAGCCTCCCCAACCCTACCAGGTTGAATGGTCCCCGTAGCCCTGCCAGTGCGGCGAGGTGGAATAGCCCGCACTGGGCTATGCTGGCGAACCGGGGACACCATCTGTAAGGCTGGTGCCATGTATGCCGGCCCAAGGAGACGTACTGGAGGCCAGATACGTTGGGCCGGCTTCATGACACCCGGCTCGATGCCCAACCTAGCCCTACCAGTGCGGCGAGGTGGAATAGCCCGCACTGGGCTAAGCACGCATACTGGGGACACCGTGCGCTTTACCGCATAACACGGTGTCTGACCAGTACGACGCCCTCTCACTCCACGGTAAGCACGGGGAGTTGGCTCAGGTATCCTACCCGGCTTTGCCACACTCCGCGTGTTCCCTCCCCAATAAATTTTTGGGTCTGACTCTCGGGCTCCCAAACGCGTCGCCGCGCTGCCTCCTCATACCAGCGCCTCTCTGCCTTCGCTGCCTCCAGCTCCGCCTTGGGACGGCGATATTCCCCTGGCTGAGCCCAGGGTCCTTTGCCGTCCAGGATCTCCTCCCAAGTCCACGAGTCCTGTGTTTTCTTCCACTGCTGTTGTTGCCCTTCTCCACTCCGCTTGGTCCTTTGGTGGTGGATGTTTCTGTTACGATCGTCGTAATCCTCCTCCTCGGACGAGGACAAACAACCCAACATAGAAAATAACACCTCGACAACCCACCCCAACTCACGCCCTGACCAACTAAATAAACACAAGAAAAAGGAAAAACAGGTCAGGAACGTGACAGCCCCTGCCTCAGAATGCTATTTTCTGTATTCTCCACATAGAGAGAGACCAATCACAACAACAGACTATGATGGACACTGACAGTTGGTTACTTGGTTCAATAAGGTAAGTCTTTATTTTTCTGTTTCATTCTGTTTGTGATCTGCACCACTATCAAAAGGTACACACTTAATTCATTTAACTTAATAGTCAGATGTGGATGTACTGGATACTACACATCACGTCAGTATGTGAGCAATAACATGAGGTTGTAAATATTTGAAAGACAATATCCTAATGTAAAAGTATAAAATATGATGAATTTGGTGTACTATTTATAGGGCTAGGTTAAAACTATTATTTTGATCTCACGGATGGTCAGTCCTTGCATCCATAGCTATGTCTATGAATTTGAAAGTGGTTACATTTCTCCAGCCCCATTCAGCTGTTGACCAAAACAGTGCCGGGGTGTTCGCGTTGGTGTTGTTAGATCTGCAAATTCCCCCTTTAAGTTAGTCTGCCCATTTCTTTTTGTTGTTGTTATATCTGCATGATTTTCTACCAAAGCATTTCAACAGACCTCACACAAGACTAAAATAGTTTCTGTAATTAGAAAATACTCTCTTTTTTTTACCCCCCAAAAATAACTAATGTAGCGTCACTAAAGCACTGAGTTACACGATCTCATTCAAAAGAGCACATTAACCGTTTTGACCTGCCCAACTTCACCTGGCAACAGAGAGATCTCTTAAAATAATTATATAATAATATAGTAGATCGGCCAACCGGGAAAAAGTGTATGAAAAAATATTTCTTGTTAAAAGCCGTCATCTGGGGGCCTAACCGAGTGGCGCAGTGGTCTAAGGCACTGCATTGCAGTTCTAGCTGTGCCACTACAGATTCTGGGTTCGAGTCAGGCTCTGTCGCAGCCGGCCGCAAACGGGAGACCCATGGGGTGGTGCACAATTGGCCCAGCGTCGTCCGGGTTAGGGGAGGGTTTGGCCGGCAGGGATGTCCTTGTCCCATCGCGCACTAGCGACTCTTGTGGCGGGCCGGTCGGAGTGCACGCTCACACGGTTGCCAGGTGTACGGTGTTTCCTTCGACACGTTGGTGCTGCTGGCTTCTGTGTTAAGTGGGCATTGTGTCAAGAAGCAGTGCGGCTTGGATGGGTTGTGTTTCGGAGGACGCACGGCTCGCGACCTTCGCCTCTCCTGAGTCTGTACGGGAGTTGGAGCGATGAGACAAGACTGTAACTACCAACTGGATACCATGAAAAAGGGGCTAAATACATTAAATTAAACACAAGTTGTCCATCCTTGGCCTCTGTATAACCAACATTGATAATAAACTAAATAAATAAGTTAATCAAAACAAATGTTCTTCCCACGAAACAGTCGGACACTATAAGTGATAGTTCACATTTAAGAACTTTTGAAAACGAAGTGTGAACAGTAATCAAACAAGTACACATTATATAAAACATTTCTTAGGGGACTAAATTAATACTTTCTGATTGTGGCCTATGCTACAAAGATCACGAACTGAATATTTCCAACATCTCACACAATAAACCTTTTTCTTTTCTTTTTTTTTTACATATTTGATAAAAACATGGCAACAAAGAACAAAGAAATGAAAGCTGACAGTAAAATACTCCATTCTCGGAGTAAGAAAATAGAGCTGTGCTGCAACCAGGTAAATTCAACAGAAGGATGCATTGTTGATTGCTGTGTGAATGTCTTTGCGTGTGTGCCTATGCATTCATGCATGCATTCGTGTATATTTATCTCAGATCATGTATTGCTATTGCTATGCCTTCTTATTTTTTCAACAAAGAACATTAATAATGATAAGTACAGTAAGATCAACAGTTGTCAATTATTTACAATTGTATGATCATATGACCAAATATACAGAATTTCATATAAAGAATAGTGACAGTTGGTACCTTTTTTGTATTCTTTAAATCTGCCATAAGATGAAACACTGAATGTAAACATTGCAGTCCATAGTTTTGTAAGATTTGGTAAGGCCCCAATTTTTTTTTATAAATAAAGGTAGGTAAAAAAGGTAAAAATGTTCAGTGTACTCCTGGTAGTATAACAATGTTCATTATACTCCAAGACCTCCAGCACAGTATTTGCTAAATATATAAGCCTACTTCAACCTATATAATATACTGTCACTCGTATCACTCACACGTACCTCAAAACACCTCTAACGCCTCCACAACAAATCCCAATATATATTTTGTTAACATATTTTTTATATAAATTAGGCTTATAATTTTTACAGAAATTACAGTTCGACATCATATCTGTGGTGGAACTATAATTTGTGCAGCAGTCTACCATGAGGCAAACCCCTTGCACTGGAGCATCTGAATTGGCCCTTTACAACAGGCCTCCAACCAATACCCCATGAAAGTGATGCGTTCCTATGTCATACGTCCGTATCCATGTCCCTGGGCCCGGTTTCCCAAAAGCATCTTGAAGGAGAATTTCATTATTTAGGAACCTAATCTGTAAATTTGTGATGTACTGTAAATGGCATGTTATAGAAGGGTCCAGACACTTTTTTTTTGCATTTTCACTTGGTTTTGGGAAACTTACACTAGCAGCGATTGGCTTTCTGAGTTTCAGGACGTCCAAAGAACACCAAAACACGTCTTTTTACAAACGGCAAAGCTCTTAGTATCGTGATGCAGGTCTTTAGAATCTTTACAGACGATATTGCGGATAAAGATCAGAATGACACAATGTTATAATCCATTTTGTGGTGTGGGGCAATGACCATAGGGTGTGTGGGGACCAAGTTAAAGAAAATAAATAAAACAACTTTTTAAAATCAATAATATACATATTAACAACTGCAACAGTGATGAATGTGGGGGAAGAGTAAAAGTCAGTTGGGTGGATGGGGGGAAAATGTCCATACAGGGAGAAGCATGTAAGGTAAATAACCGTTGAGGGGGTGTGGGGGGGAAATGTCCATAGGGGGTGTAGTGGGATGTCCAGGACCCAGTTACATACGGAGGAGTTCAGACCCATGGCCGTGAGCTTTGTAATGAGCTTATAGGGCACTATGGTATTGAACGAGCTGTAGTCGATGAACAGCGTCATCACATGTGCATTGCTTTTGTCCAGGTGGATAAGGGAAGTGTGCGGTACAATGGCGATTGCGTTGTCTGTGAATCTGTCAGGGCGGTAGGTGAACTGGAGAGCGTCGAGTGTGTTGGGGAGGGAGGTGATATGGTCTATGACTAGCCTCTCGAAGCACTTCATGATGACGGAAGTGAGTGCTGCTGGTCGGTAGTCATTCAGTTCAGTTACTTTCCCTTTCTTGGGCGATAGATGATAGTGGACATCTTGAAGCAGGTGGGTATAGCGGCCTGAGCCATGGAGAGATTGACAATGTCAGAGAACACAACAGCCAGCTGGTCTGCACATGCTCTGAGGGCTCGGCTAGGGATGCCATCTGCCATACATCCTCGGTGGAGACTGTGAGTGTGTAGCCCACGTTGTCATCGTGGGCTCTCCTGGGCAGCTCAGGGTCATTGTGCTCAAAACGTGAGAAAAAGGTGTTTAGCACCTCCGGTAGGGTGGCATTGGTGACCTGACACACATGCCTTGTGTCTGACCCGCTGAATTGCTCCTCCACTTTGTCCCTATACTTGTGTTTTGCCATCTTGATCGATCTGAGTAGGTCTTATTTGTACTGTTCAACCAAACTATTGTCCCTGGTAACCTTGCCCTGTTTATAAGCAGCATCGCTCTCTTTCAGTTTTCCTACAAGGCTGCTATCAATCCACGGTTTTTGATTCAGGAACGTTTTGAAAGACACTATTGGTATCACGTCATCAATGCATTTTCTTATGAATCCGGTGACTGAGTCGGCGTATTCATTGATTTTGAACATATTCCAGTCCATATGATCAAAACAGTCTTGGAGCGTGAATTCTGATTGGTCCAACTCTGTACAGACCTGTCCACCGGAACTTCCTTCTTAAGTTTTTGTTTGTAGGCAGAGAGAAGCAAGATGGAGTCATGGTAGGATTTGTCGAAAGGAGGACGGGAGAGGGCCTTATACCCGTGTCGAAAGGTGTGTAGCAGTGGTCAAGAGTAGAATTTCCATGAAATAGACAGTCGATGTGTTGGTAATAATTTGGGTGCACAGCTCTCAAATTACTTTTGTCAACTTCTCTAGGGTAGGGGGCAGCATTTTCACGTTTGGATGAAAAACATACTCAAATTCAATTGCCAGTTACTCATCGCCAGGAGATAAGATATGCATATTATTAGTAGATTTGGATAGAAAACACTCTGAAGTTTATAAAACTGTTTGAATCATGTCTGTGAGTATAACAGAACTTATTTAGCAGGCGAAACCCCGAGGACAAACCATTCAAAATTTTTTTTTTTTGAGGTCACCGTCTTTTCAATGAGTTTTCATTGGGACACCAGATTTCTAAGCAACTTGCTTGCAGTTCCTACGGCTTCCACTCGATGTCAACAGTCGTGAGAAATAGGTTGAGGTTATTCCTTTGTGTAATGAAGAAATACGGCCATCTTGAAGTCGAGGCACTCCTGGTGTCCTAGACATGCGTTTCAATCAAACAGAAGGCATGCTACATATCGTTTTAATCCTGTATTGAACACATATCATCCCGTCTTCAATTTTATCGATTATTAACGTTAAAAAAATACCTAAAGTTGTATTACATAAGTAGTTTGACATTTTTTGGCAAAGTTTAAAGGTAACCTTTGATATATTTTGTCGTCATTTTTGAGCAAGTTGGAACCGGTGTTTTTCTGGATCAAACGCGCCAAATAAATGGATATTTTGGACATATATCGACGGAATTAATCGGATAAAAGGACCATTTGTGATGTTTATGGGACATATTGGAGTGCCAACAACAGAAGCTCGTCAAAGGTAAGGCATGAATTATATTTTTATTCTGCGTTTTGTGTCGCTCCTGCAGGGTTGAAATGTTTTCTCTCTTTTGTTTACTATGGTGCTATGCTCAGATAATAGCATCGTATGCTTTCGCTGAAAAGCCTATTTGAATTCTGACATGTTGGCTGGATTCACAACCAGTGTAGCTTTAATTTGATATCTTTCATATGTGATTTAATGAAAGTTTGATTTTATAGTCATTTTCATAGTCATTCATATTAATGTGGCGCTATGCATTTTCTCAGGCTTTTTGCCAAGTGATACAGTAGCGTCTTGCCTAAACTCAGATTTTTGGATATAAATATGAACTTTACCGAACATAAAATACATGTATTGTGTAACATGAAGTCCTATGAGTGTCATCTGATGAAGATTATCAAAGGTTAGTGATTAATTTTATCTATATTTCTGCTTTTTGTTAATGCTCTCTTTAGCTGGAAACATGGCTGTCTTTTTCTGTGACTTGGCTCATACCTTACATAATCGTTTGGTGTGCTTTCGTCGTAAAACCTTTTTGAAATCGGAGACTTTGGCTGGATTTACAACAAGTGAAGCTTTAAAATGGTGTAAAATACTTGTATGTTTGAGGAATTTAAATTATGGGATTTCTGTTGTTTTGAATATGGCGCCCTGCAGTATCACTGGCTGTTGATGAGGTGAGACGCTAACGTCCCACCTACCCTAGAGAGGTTAAACTCCACCGCAACAATGAACGTTGCCTCCGGGAATGCGGTCTCCAGTTTGTTCAGGGTCCAATGAAGATCTTTGAGATCCTTTTTGGTGTTGGCTTGGGATGGGATGTACACAGACATGGCGATAATCCCTGAGAACTCTCTCGGTAGCTAAAAAGGCCGACATTTGATGGCCAATTATTCCAAGTAGGGGGAACAGAAGCTCGCAAGTTCATGTACGTTTCCTCCATCGCACCATGTGCTGTTGGTCATACAGCAGAGCCCAGCACCTTTGCTCTTGCCAGAGAGAGCCCAACATTGGCGAGTAATATGCTCCGTAATGGAGGACGGGATGCACAGCGTCTTAATCTCACTAAGATCCCGCCACGTCTGCCTCTCCGTTGGCATCTTCGCTTCCTACTCTCAGGTAGGGAGGTCGGGTGGACGGTGAGTACCGAGTGATTCATATTCTAATAGTTCTACCCGGGTGTATGTAGTAATGCATGAAGTAAAATGATTATGAAAATTTGAGAAAAACAGTAGAAAACACACAAAAAAAGTAGAAACTTGCAATGTTTTATCAGAGCTCGAGGCGCCCTCGGTCGGTGCTATCTTAACCACACACGCGTACAGAGATCTCCGCTAAACATAGAATTAAGATGTTTATCTGTCTCTCTGTGACCACCGATAACTTCAGAACGAAGTTGACTACAAATACAAAGTTGGCAATGTCTTTGCAATTGTTACAAACAAGCAAATGACAAACAACGCTTCAAATGAAAACTAAGATGGCTGCATTAAAATAGAAATAATATAGGCTACATAGGCCTATATGCAGTATTTCAATCATATTGAAATACATTTTATGTTCAATCAGTCATATTTTGCTCATGTTAGGCTAAGCTCATTTTGGCCTCACTATTTGTCATTATGTGGAGCAACATGTGCAATGATGTGCCATATTTTGTGCATTATTATTGGATAAGCGTTAGAATAAGCAGCCTCAATATTTGCTGCCATATTTGGAAATATCTAAACTAATCCGAGAGCAGCACTGCCTTTCTTTCGACCCTATCAGTATCGACACATGCTCCAACGATGCATTTAGCATTCTCTCGGCGTGGTGTTTTGGGAAACGCATGTTACATATTCGGCGGTTGTAGGAACGATAAAAATGTTTAAAACACTCGTAAGCCTAAGTTACATCACTATTGGGAAACCGGGCCCAGGTCTTTTGAATGGTAATGAAGACTATATCATCAAATTCAGGAAAACAAGGTCATTTAAGATATATATGATATAACATCATCAAAAAATATTTGACGCTCAAGAAGTAAGACACACGGCAGAAAGGTAGAAAAGTCTCATTTGAACTACATATCCTGCTGCTTTGACAGCATGCCGGAACATGCAGGCTCTAGCTGAGAACTTACTCGTTTCGTCCTGCAAATTGGCATTTATATTTCGATTTATATTTTAAAAAAAATACTTTTACTGTTTATTGATGCCAAGTTGTGGAAAGAACTGTAGCCTGGATCCCTTCATCAAACAAACCTAAACTATTCGGTTTCACCAACAATTTTTTTTCCCCCCATCAACAAATGCAGATCAATAATGTCAAGGAACAAAACTTATGATATGTCGGGTTGAATGTGTCCCTCGCTATCAAATAAGCGTTTAAAAGACATTTTTATCCAGGGTCTTCCATGTTCCGGCTGTGGGCTGCCATTGTAGATCACGCAGTAGCTAACTCACAGTAAGAAACCGTTACTTAAGGCTGTTTGATGTGTTGTATATTAGATTACACTTTTCTTTTTTATGAACACTGCCAGCCGTTACTTTTTTTAAATGCAAAAAAAAATTACTGTAGACCTGGCGAGCTGCCGAAATATTTGAAGTTCTAATGAAACGGATTTCACTTTCGGCTTCATGCTTCTTCTTGGCCATCAAATACATTGAAAACCAGCATATGGTAGAGTATACAATTTAATATATATCTTAAATGACCACGTTTTCGTGACTTTGATGATGCAAATTGTAGGCTCATTTTTAGCCTACAAAACAATGGAAACGGAACTAAAATTGACATAACTTGCACATCGTATAGTGTCACACGCTGCTGAGGAAAACTCCACTCCTTTACAATTTACTCTCTCCTAATTGGTCACACTCAACCTGCCAACTCCTCAGACCTATGACCCCTATTCTGACCTCTTGACCTCTAGCTCTGACCTCTGATTGATTGGCCTTTAGAAGACCCAGCTGACAGGAACCCACTGCTGCTCTGAGCTCAGTCTCTCCAGTGCCGTCTTCAGGCCGCAGAAGGCCCCCTCCAGGCTGTCGTTGATGATGTTCAGGTCAAAGTAATGTCCATAGGCACGCTGGATCTTCTCGCTCTCATCCAATGTCCTCTTCAGCTCAGAGTCCTGCATGGGAGGAACAACATGGTGATGATAGTGGTGATAGAGGTCTATGATCGAGGTCTATGCCCAAATAGTTCGAGCTTCTAATTTTAAAAATGTTTCTCTCCAGAAATAAGTCTCTCACTGTTGCCGCCTTTCATAGACCCCCCTCAGCTCCCAGCTGTGCCCTGGACACCATATGTAAATTGATTGCCCCCCATCTATCTTCAGAGTTAGTTCTGTTAGGTGACCAAAACTGGGATATGCTTAACACCCTGACAGTCCTACAATCTAAGCTAGATGCCCTCAATCTCACACAAATTATCAAGGAACCCACCAGGTACAACCCCAAATCCGTAAACATGGGCACCCTCATAGATATTATCCTGACCACCAAATACACCTCTGCTGTTTTGAATCATAATCTCAGCGATCACTGCCTCATTGCCTGCATCCGCTATGAGTCCGCGGTCAAACAACCACCCCTCATCACTGTCAAACGCTCCCTAAAACACTTCTGCGAGCAGGCCTGTCTAATCGACCTGGCCCGGGTATCCTGGAAAGATATTGACCTCATCCTGTCAGTAGAGGATGCCTGGTCGTTCTTTAAAAGTAATTTCCTCACCATCTTAAATAAGCATGCCCCATTCAAAAATGTAGAACTAAGAACAGATATAGCTCTTGGTTCACTCCAGACCTGACTGCCCTCGACCAGCACAAAAACATCCTGTGGCGGACTGCACTAGCATTGAATAGTCCCCGCGACACGCAACTCTTCAGGGAAGTCAGGAACCAATACACGCAGTCAGTTAGGAAAGCAAAGACTAGCTTTTTCAAACAGAAATTTGCATCCTGTAGCTCTAACTCCCAAAATTTTTGGGACACTGTAAAGTCCATGGAAAATAAGAGCACCTCCTCCCAGCTGCCCACTGCACTGAGGCTAAGAAACACTGTCACCACCGATAAATCCACGATAATCGAGAATTTCAATAAGCATTTCTCTACGGCTGGCCATGCTTTCCTCCTGGCTACCCCAACCCCGGCCAACAGCTCCACACCCCCCGCAGCTACTTGCCCGAGCCTTCCCAGCTTCTCCTTCACCCAAATCCAGTTAGCAAATTTTCTGAAAGAGCTGCAAAACCTGGACCCGTACAAATCAGCTGGGCTAGACAATCTGGACCCTCTCTTTCTAAAATTATCTGCTGCCATTGTTGCAACACCTATTACCAGTCTGTTCAACCTCTCTTTCGTATCGTCCGAGATCCCTAAAGATTGGAAAGCTGCCGCGATCATCCCCCTCTTCAAAGGGGGTGACACTCTAGACACAAACTGTTATAGACCTATATCCATCCTGCCCTGCCTTTCTAAAGTCTTTGAAAGCCAAGTTAACAAACAGATCACTGACCATTTCGAATACCAATGCACCTTCTCCGCTGTGCAATCCGGTTTCCGAGCTGGTCACGAGCGTGGCTGAGGGGCACCAAGGAATTAAACGATATCATAACCACCATCGATAAAAGACAGTACTGTGCAGCCGCCTTCATCGACCTGGCCAAGGCTTTCGACTCTGTCAATCACCGTATTCTTATCGGCAGACTCAATAGCCTTGGTTTCTCAAATGACTGCCTCGCCTGGTTCACCAACTATTTCTCAGAAAGAGTTCAGTGTGTCAAATCGGAGGGCCTGTTATCCGGACCTCTGGCAGTCTCTATGGGGGTGCCACAGGGTTCAATTCTCGGGCTGACTCTTTTCTCTGTATATATCAACAATGTCGCTCTTGCTGCGGGTGATTCCCTGATCCACCTCTACGCAGACGACACTATTCTGTATACATCCGGCCCTTCTTTGGACACTGTGTTAACTAACCTCCAAACAAGCTTCAATGCCATACAACACTCATTCCGTGGCCTCCAACTGCTCTTAAACGCTAGTAAACCTAAATGCATGCTTTTCAACCGATCGCTGCCTGCACCCGCCTGCCCGAATAGCATCACTACTCTGGACGGTTCTGACCTAGAATATGTGGACAACTACAAATACCTAGGTGTCTGGCTAGACTGTAAACTCTCCTTCCAGAGTCATATTAAACATCTCCAATCCAAAATTAAATCTAGAATCGGCTTCCTATTTCACAACAAAGTCTCCTTCACTCAAGCTGCCAAACATACCCTCGTAAAACTGACTATCCTACCGATCCTCGACTTCGGCGATGTCATTTACAAAATAGCCTCCAACACTCTACTCAGCAAACCGGGTGCAGTCTATCACAGTGCCATCCGTTTTGTCACCAAAGCCCCATATACCACCCACCACTGTGACCTGTATACTCTCATCAGCTGGCCCTCGCTACATATTCGTCGCCAGACCTACTGGCTCCAGGTCATCTATAAGTCTTTGCTAGGTAAAGCTCCGCCTTATCTCAGCTCACTGGTCACTATAACAACACCCACCCGTGTAGCACGCGCTCCAGCAGGTATATCTCACTGGTCATTCCCAAAGCCAACACCCCCTTTGGCCGCCTTTCCTTCCAGTTCTCTGCTGCCAATGACTGGAACGAATTGCAAAAATCGATGAAGTTGGAGACTTATATCTCCCTTACTAACTTTAAGCATCAGCTATCTGAGCAGCTTGCCGATCACTGCAGCTGTACACAGCCCATCTGTAAATAGCCCATCCAATCTACTTACCTCATCCTCATACTATTTTTATTTACTTTTTGCTCTTTTGCACACCAGTATTTCTACTTGCACATCATTATCTGCACATCTATCACTCCAGTATTAATTTTCTAAATTGTAATTACTTTGCTACTATTGCCTTACCTCCTCACACCATTTGCACACACTGTATATAGACTTTTTTCTATTGTGTTATTGACTGTATGTTTGTTTATTCCACGTGTAACTCTGTGTTGTTGTTTATGTCGCACTGCTTTCCTTTATCTTGGCCAGGTCACAGTTGTAAATGACAACTTGTTCTCAACTGGCCTACCTGGTTAAATAAAGGTGAAATAAATGAATTATAATAAAATCATGGACAAATATGACTTAGTATGACTTTGCGTACAAATAATTGTGCCCATTCAAAAAGCGTCTCAGAGTAGGAGTGCTGATGTAGGACTGTACATCAGGTCAAACTGATACTATGACATGACCGAGACGGTAACAAGGGGTTACGCTGAGATTAGTGGTACACAGTCAGAAATGAATTGGTGTTAATGGGCTTATTAAATATGATGAATTGCTAGGGTTAATGCATTTTCAACATACCAGTCATACATTTCAACGCGTTTCAAACAACATATTCTGCTAACTGGAACAATGATGTAGCTATGATAGAACTGTCCAGTCTGTCTGGGACTCACCGTTAACTGCTTAGTCATCACTCCGGCTTCTTTGGCAGACTTATTCATGGCTTTGAGGACCTCGTAATCTGGAGCCTCAATAAACACCACGTAGGGAAGGAACTCTGATGTCCGCAGAACCTTAAGTGCCTGCAGAAAGAAATGGAATAGTTCAAAAGCAGTTTTAATAATAGATTATTAATAGATGCTAATGCGGTAACGAGCTAATCAAATTAGCTATGAACCACTTGGGAATATTGAGTCTCATTAAAGAATTCCATTCCTTCCATTTCATCTCCGTAATGCAAACCTTGGCTTTGGTTAAAAAATAAGAACGTTCTATAATAATCCTTTTACGTCACTGTTCTATGTGCCAAAGTTTGGCGGTAATGTAGCCAACAATCTCAATAAAACAATAAAATACAAAGGGGGGACCGAATTCTGTTGTCTTTTCAAAAAGAAAGAAAAAGGTTAAGATTAAAACCTCTTCTCTGGACATTGATGCAGAGAAAATGTGTCTGGAGTATTATACCGATGAATGAATTAAAGATGCCCAGATGCTATAGTCTACCTGTGGGTTGACATCCAGGATGCAGATCTTTCCAGCATCCACCACCCCATGGATGGAGGTGATCTTCGTGCCGTAGAGGTTCCCGTCGTACTCGCCGTGCTCCAGGAAGCGTCCGTTCTTAATGTCCATATCCATCTCAGTGCGAGTCATGAACGAATACATCTGTCCATCCTTCTCATCCACCTTGGGCTTCCTCGAAGTAACTGGAAAAGGGTAGTAAAGAGAGATTGATGGTTGTTGTTGGGTTTTGTACATAAAAATATAGCAACTGACAAACACAGTGCTGAGCAACGCACACAGAATTAAAAAAATGTAGTCCTTGTATCTCATACAAATGGGAATACAGTATTTGTATTTGTAAATTGTTTTTTAAATATTTATTTAATATGGCACAAATCACAGAGGGTCAATGTCAATGGCTTGTCAGTGTTAAATGCTACTGTAGTGCTACTCACAGGGGATGGTGGTCCCGTAGCGCAGGGGGTCTGACACCAACAGTTTGTTTTTTAGACTACGGCGGCCCACTCCCTGTGCTCCAATCAGAACCAACGTCTTCCGGCGAAACGGGGAAACCTTGGCCACCTCCTCGTAGATCCTCAGCTCGTGCCGATCAAACTCTGAACAGGAACATATTCATATCCACATAATCAGTATTACTATCAGTATTACTTTACCTAGTGTAATTCACACACATAATATAGCATTCCACATTGACAACCGTTTACACTTTTTTCGAATAGAGTTTACAAGTAAAGAATACAATGGCAGCAGTTTCAAACATTGTTACGTATACAAATTGTCATTTTGGCACAAAGAAAACGTACCTGCATTTTTGGTTGTCAGATACATCATCTTTTTTTTCTTCTTCGCACCCATTCCAGAACAAAGAGGACCTGAGAAAGGCAACACACAAAATGTTGTCTTCATTCACTACTTCTCAACCCACTTAAAATTAGTCTTTATCAATTCAATGGACAGTACCTGCCAGGCAGGGTCGGTTGCCTTTTACAATGTTGCTGTTCTGTATCGTAAATCAAGTCTGCAATATGGAGCCTGTACCACCAGAGGGGAGTATGCCAATGCATTACAGCAGGGGCCTTCAATGTTACCCAGAAACCCCCTCCCAGGCAAACAGCGACCCAGGGACCCCCTTCATATATTTGCAAAAAAATAAAAAAAATCCCACGTCTTATCATTAGGTGACAGATAATGGCAAGGAGGACTAATCAACATTTTATAATGAATGGATTTAGTAGATTGTTTTTAATTATTTTGACCTCCCCACATTGGATTTGTTAGAGGAAGTGTAACTCTAACATAGCCTATTAGCTAGAAAGGTAACTCCAGCTGTTTAGCTGTATAAACAAAGTTTAGCTATGTGTTGGCAAAAATGTATGTTCAAGCCAAGAAAGCTTATCTACTGTAGATAAGTAATTTAAAATGTGTTTATTCTGCTGTTTCTAGTGATATACGTGAAAACTTAAATAAAAAAATGTTAACTTTTTTTTGTATATATATCTATAATTTAAAAAAATGAAGACTCCCGGTTGAATACCCCTGCATTACAGAAAGGATGGCAGTTCAATTTGATTACAACAGTACACCTGGGAATCTCTGTCACTGCCCAGTCGTCTCTTCAGTGTGGGCTTAAAGGACATTTGTTTGAAGCAGAGACAACAATGAGCATGACATAACCTTTTGATATGTCTCTTTGTTCATGGATACAATTATGACTGTGATATTGACGCAGTTTATATATTTGTTGATGGAATGCATTAAAGGGCCGGACCTTTGAGAATGGACCACTTCTGCTTTTTAAATATGGCTCGATCACATTAAAATCATATACTGAATTCTGGTTCCAAGGGCTCAGTCAGTAGGACCATGGTGCTTGCAACTTGGCTATTGTGTGTTTTATTCTTACATTGACTTGATACAATCAATACATGTGTTGACTATAAGTAGCTTGGGATAGGCATTTTATATACAGTCGTGGCCCCAAAAAATTGCACACTTGTACTTTTTTCAAGTAACTCACAATTTTCCCTAAAAATAAGTTGAAATTTAACAAAGTATTTGGTCTCCACAATTCTTTATTTCACTGTTAATATTGCATAACCTTTGTTTTTATTCAGAACTTAATATATCCATTTAAATCAGAAAATAAACATAAATGACATTGACAAAAAAAAAAAAACGTTTTCTGGAAGAAATTGTGCATATTTGAAAAAAGTGCAAAAGTGCCAATAGTTTTGGCCGAATATCCCCCACAAGTGTCCCATATTTGTCTCCTACAGTTCCAAGGACAGTCTTAGTGCCTTAGTGGACTGCCTGACTGCCACCTCCCTCTACTGAAGTGAAGAGCATGTGGCTGCAGGCAGGGCTGCAGGCGGAGTGGGGGACTCACCACCTACCACCTGTGCTAGTGTGCTACAGACAGAAAGAAAACACTACAGTATGAATGTGACCTGGCACCTCCTGTCTAGAATGAGCTTAATAAGGAACAACCTGCCTTTCTGAGTCATGTCTTTCTAAGTCTGCTGCTTTAAAAAAAATAAAAAAATATTAAGGGGTGGATCAGCTTAATATTGCGGAAAGAATGTTGCTTCCAATGTAATTGTCTGCATCATTTCCAATCCCCCATATTTTTTGGGTAGATATATATATCCATACACGCATGCATACTGTATACATACACATACCTATATAAACATACATACTTTTTTTAAAGAATATACCTTTATTATTATTCCCCGCAAACCCTACCGCCGATCCCCTAATTGGAGTAAACTAATAAACACTTCTGGACTAAGAACAAACAAGAGAGAACTATTATAAAGTAGTCTGTGTCTGTAAAATAGGTATAAGATGTATAAATGCATAATTTGTGGCTCGACGACTCATTGCGAGCTCACAGAACAGGGCTCCGGGCAGCCGAGCGGAAATGTAGGAAAACTCGCCTCCCTGCGGACCTGGCATCCTTTCACTCCCTCCTCTCTACCTTCTCCTCTTCTGTCTCTGCTGCTAAAGCCAATTTCTACCACTCTAAATTCCAAGCATCTGCCTCTAACCCTAGGAAGCTCTTTGCCACCTTCTCCTCCCTCCTGAATCCTCCTCCCCCTCCTCCCCCCTCCTCCCTCTCTACTGATGACTTCGTCAACCATTTTGAAAAGAAGGTCGATGACATCCGATCCTCGTTTGCTAAGTCAAACGACACCGCTGGTTCTGCTCACACTGCCCTACCCTGTGCTTTGACCTCTTTCTCCCCTCTCTCTCCAGATGAAATCTCGCGTCTTGTGACGGCCGGCCGCCCAACAACCTGCCCGCTTGACTCTATCCCCTCCTCTCTTCTCCAGACCATTTCCGGAGACCTTCTCCCTTACCTCATCTCGCTCATCAACTCATCCTTGACCGCTGGCTACGTCCCTTCCGTCTTCAAGAGAGCGAGAGTTGCACCCCTTCTGAAAAAACCTACACTCGATCCCTCCGATGTCAACAACTACAGACCAGTATCCCTTCTTTCTTTTCTCTCCAAAACTCTTGAACGTGCCGTCCTTGGCCAGCTCTCCTGCTATCTCTCTCAGAATGACCTTCTTGATCCAAATCAGTCAGGTTTCAAGACTAGTCATTCAACTGAGACTGCTCTTCTCTGTGTCACGGAGGCGCTCCGCACTGCTAAAGCTAACTCTCTCTCCTCTGCTCTCATCCTTCTAGACCTATCGGCTGCCTTTGATACTGTGAACCATCAGATCCTCCTCTCCACCCTCTCCGAGCTGGGCATCTCCGGCGCGGCCCACGCTTGGATTGCGTCCTACCTGACAGGTCGCTCCTACCAGGTGGCGTGGCGAGAATCTGTCTCCGCACCACGTGCTCTCACCACTGGTGTCCCCCAGGGCTCTGTTCTAGGCCCTCTCCTATTCTCGCTATACACCAAGTCACTTGGCTCTGTCATATCCTCACATGGTCTCTCCTATCATTGCTATGCAGACGACACACAATTAATCTTCTCCTTTCCCCCCTCTGATAACCAGGTGGTGAATCGCATCTCTGCATGTCTGGCAGACATATCAGTGTGGATGACGGATCACCACCTCAAGCTGAACCTCGGCAAGACGGAGCTGCTCTTCCTCCCGGGGAAGGACTGCCCGTTCCATGATCTCGCCATCACGGTTGACAACTCCATTGTGTCCTCCTCCCAGAGTGCTAAGAACCTTGGCGTGATCCTGGACAACACCCTGTCGTTCTCAACTAACATCAAGGCGGTGACCCGTTCCTGTAGGTTCATGCTCTACAACATTCGCAGAGTACGACCCTGCCTCACGCAGGAAGCGGCGCAGGTCCTAATCCAGGCACTTGTCATCTCCCGTCTGGATTACTGCAACTCGCTGTTGGCTGGGCTCCCTGCCTGTGCCATTAAACCCCTACAACTCATTCAGAACGCCGCAGCCCGTCTGGTGTTCAACTTTCCCAAGTTCTCTCACGTCACCCCGCTCCTCCGCTCTCTCCACTGGCTTCCAGTTGAAGCTCGCATCCGCTACAAGACCATGGTGCTTGCCTACGGAGCTGTGAGGGGAACGGCACCTCCGTACCTTCAGGCTCTGATCAGGCCCTACACCCAAACAAGGGCACTGCGTTCATCCACCTCTGGCCTGCTCGCCTCCCTACCTCTGAGGAAGTACAGTTCCCGCTCAGCCCAGTCAAAACTGTTCGCTGCTCTGGCACCCCAATGGTGGAACAAACTCCCTCACGATGCCAGGTCAGCGGAGTCAATCACCACCTTCCGGAGACACCTGAAACCCCACCTCTTTAAGGAATACCTAGGATAGGATAAAGTTATCCTTCTAACCCCCCCCCCCCCCCCCCCCCTTAAAAGAGTTAGATGCACTATTGTAAAGTGGTTGTTCCACTGGATTCATAAGGTGAATGCACCAATTTGTAAGTCGCTCTGGATAAGAGCGTCTGCTAAATGACTTAAATGTAAATAAATTGAAGGTAAAAGCAGAAGTGTTTATTAGTTTACTCCAATTGGGGAAGCGGTGGTAGGGTTGCGGGGAATAATAATAAAGGTATATTCTTTAAAAAAGTATGTATGTCTATATAGGTATGTGTATGTATATATGTATATATGTATGCATGCGTGTATGGATATATATATTTACCCCAAATAATATGGGGGATTGGAAATGATGCAGACAATTACATTGGAAGCAACATTCTTTCCGGAATATTAAGCTGATCCACCCCTAAAGAAAAAAAATAAAAAATAAAAAATAATAATAATAATAATAAAAATAATAAACACTTCTGCTTTTACCTTCAATTTATACATCTTATACACATTTTACAGACACAGTCTACTTTACAATAGTTCTCTCTTGTTTGTTCTTAGTCCTTCCTCTATTTCTGATGTCCATCCAGTTTGATTCTATTTGTAACTGTGCTATTTCACAAAAGTTCCGAACCTATACACATTTTACAGATCCCGTATGCTTTACATTGTTTATCTTGTTATTAGTCCCACCCTTCAGCTCCATTCAACCCCTCCCATCTATCTCTCAACATCATCCATTTCGGATTTCTATTTGCCATATATTTTTCAACTGTGCTGTGATGCTTCACAAAAGAATTGAACCTTCCTATTCTCATAGCTTCTACAGATTGTAAATTAAAAAGAATTTTTTTTGCTAAAATAATTATTATATTATTGATTGATTGACTATGGCTTTTCAAATCACCCAGTATTGCTATCTGTAGCGTTAGTTCTAGGCAATTGTTTCAATTCTTCAGCCATTCCTGGACCTGTGACCAAAAACGAGCTACATATGGACAATACCAAAATAAATGATCTAATGACTCTGCCTCCTCACAGCAGAATCTGCAGAGCTGGGAAGATTGTATCCCCCATATATATAACATTCTATTAGTTGGAAGAATTTTGTATAGTAATTTAAATTGAAAAATTCGAAGTTTTGAATCCGGCGTTGTTTTGCGTATCAATTCATAAACCATGTGCCATGGAATGGGTACATCGAAAATCTCTTCCCAACTATTTTGCAATTTATATGGCACAGCTGTCAGTTTTTTGGTCCTTAAATGAAATTGGTATATGTTTTTATTTATCACACTTTTCTTTAACCATTTATGTTATTTAATACAGGGCCGACATACAAGTTCCTTACTTTTTCCCCTTCTACTTGCCTCTTCCATTTTTGTGGTAATGCTGCAATTAATTGGTTGTAATTTTGGGTAGAGCAGACATTTCCATATGTCTGTGTTAGCTGCATGTGTGACATAACTCCACCAGTCCTATTTATGATATCATTCACTAAAATGATACCTTTTTTAAACATTTCTTCGATAAATACAGTGTATTTATCTATTAGTATATTTGAATTTAACCACAATATTTGTTGTACTATTTGTTCCGTCCTTTCAGGTGGATTAAACTGAAATTGCAACCAACTTTCTAAGGCTTGTTTAAAAAATAAAGATATTTTGGAGATTATTTCCTTTTCAAACAACCGAAAGTGAGCAGGTGTAATCTGAATAAAGGGGAAAAGGCCCTTCCTGAATATAGGATAAGACATTCGTACCAGCGGTCTAAGGCACTGCATCTCAGTGCTAGAGGCATCACTACAGACCCTGGTTCGATTCCAGACTGTATCACAACCGGCTGTGATTGGGAGTCCCATAGGGTGGCACACAATTGGCCCAGCGTCATCCGGGTTAGGGTTTGGCTGGGGTAGGCCGTCATTGTAAATAATTTGTTCTTAACTGACTTGCCTAGTAAATGTGTTCAACTTGAATAAATTGAGTGCTGTCTTTAGTGTGTAGAAGATGCCAAGCTCCTTTGTATCCTCCAGTACTTGTGTGGGTTATAATGCAGTATATAATATACAGTACCTGTAGTAACCAGCTCCAGATCTCTCTTGACAAAAGCCTTCCTCTTCTCCTCCAGTAGCTGGCTAGGAATGAGGCCTGCACTGCCCCCCACTAGGTGACATGCCTGTGATGGAAAGAATTCATAAAGTGGTTCTATCACTGCATTGCAACAAAACATTTTTTTTACTATTTAGGATAAACATGATAAAGTGAAAGACTAAATAGTGGTTGTCCATTAGAAGTGACTGACCTGCCACCAGTTGAGGTCCTCCTGGTTGAAGAGCTGCAGGATGTCTCCACTGCTGAAGCCCAGGCCTGCCTCCTTACAGGGGATTAAGTTGTCATGGGACGGGGCGTAGTCAAAGTGACACTTCACATACGCCTGAGGAAGACGGAGAGGGAGCTCGGTGAACAGGTCAGAGCTTGAGTAGAGGTAAACACCATCTAAACATAATACATAATATCTAGTGCTCAATACACTGCCTACTTCAAAATGCTACGTTAAAACACTTTATTACAGTATTTGTTCACATGCCATACTACTATTAACACAATACCGGCCACCAGTGTGTGGTCTCAATGGTTCCTGGGGAATCGCTACAGTATCTGGTCAAGGCCATCTCAATCAGACAGCTTTGCTCACTTGAAACTCATTCATCTGTCTCTTTACTTTCCCAGACAATACAAAGCTAGAGCACCACCCCTCGAGCCCAACCCCTGTATCCCATCTCCTAAAAATGGAAGAGTCGGAAGGAGTTAGAGCCAAAACAGGTAGCCATGGCAACCATTCCCTATGCTCAACGGTGATTACTCATGGCAGCAAGTTGAAGTGTGAATGAAATGCTCCCCCCGGCCCCTGAGCTACTCTAGCCCTCCCATCACCCCCTCTACCCACCAGTGACTTTAGCAATGTGGAGGGAAATGTTGTCACTTGGAGTCACAGACAGGACACTGGGTAAAAGGAGTTTTCTACTTAGCTCGGTCACCTCAGCATACACCAGCACAGTACAGAGAGATGGTCGTTAATGTTGATACTTCGTAATATACCGGGCTGAACATCTCTTTAATGGACTCGATTAATTGAGCACTTAAGAGGAATGTATCATCCACTATCAATGTAGTGTAGCACCTACCTGCACAAAGCTCCTTATATGTAATGTTACAGTGTTTTGACAAACTGTTTATCTCATTGTTGAAAATGTGTTGTGATGATGGAGGAGTTTTGAGATGCAAGGGAACAGACAATAGCATCTTATCTGTCATCTCTCTCCCTTTCAGAGAAACCATTTTGCAGCAACTCTCGGTTTGGATAGCTTGAAGTCGCCTCCGGAGATCAAAATACTTCAAAATGGACCCTCGCCGGTCGCCAGGGAGCATTTCAATGCCGTAACCTCTAAGTCTTTTGTCCGAACCTTTTGAAATGCGCCAAATATAATTTCCAAAAGAATAGCCCAGGGACTGATTTCAAAATGTCAGTGGAATGGATTGTCACGCCCTGGCCATAGAGAGGTTTTTATTCTCTATTTTGGTTAGTCCAGGGTGTGACTAGGGTGGGCATTCTAGTTTCTTTATTTCTATGTTTTCTATTTCTTTGTTTTTGGCCGAGTGTGGTTCCCAATCAGAGGCAGCTGTCTATCGTTGTCTCTGATTGGGAATCATACTTAGGCAGTCATTTTTCCCTCCTTCAGTGTGGGATCTTGTGTTTGTTTTGAGTGCATGTAGTTTGCACGATGAAGTTGGTCGGTCATTGTATTGTTTATTGTTTTTTTGGTGTACATTTAAATTAAAGAAGAATGTACGCCTACCACGCTGCACCTTGGTCTCATTCCGACGACAGGCGTTACATGGATGGACAGTACAGAGCTGTGGGCTATTAGCATGCCATGAATTACTGCTATTTGAGAGAGGTGTTCAGTCCTGTGAGCTTTTCCTTGATCTCTGGGCCAGTTACCCAAGGTTCGCTGGTTCAAATACTCCAGCCGACAAGGTGAAAAATCTGTCGATGTGCCCTTGAGCAAGGCACTTAACCCTCATTTGCACCAGGGGTACTGTATTACTATGGCTGACCCTGCAAAAGAAAACCTTTCACTGTATGTATCCGGTGTATGTGACAAAACATTTTATTGTTATTTATTTCATTTGGGTCATGATGTCGCTGAGTACAATAAATCTCGCACACTCTTTCCCACTGGGCACACACTGGTTGAAACCACCGTGCTTCAACATCATTTCATGAAATGACATTGAACCAACGTGGAATAGACATTGAATTGACATCTGTACCCAGTGGGTTGACTACTCAGAGACTCTGGGTCCATTAGCTAGACTCTAGGGGCAAATGCTCACAGAGCTAAGGACACTATACTAACAAGGAATTCAAAGGCTGGTCGGAAGAAGTTCAAAGGGGACTAGTAACCAGTAATGTGTTTTAGGTGTATTCATTTAGGGTGCATGCACTATTTTGAATAACAATTTTTGTCAACTGAATGCTGAGTCTGTGGGTTGAAATGAGAGATTGAAACATTTTCCTTCAAGTTGGAACAGATGTACTGTACAGATCTTTTTCGGTGTTTTTCTGGCCCTTTTTGGTTTGCTCTCTCATCCTCACGGTGACTCCAGTAGCTCATTCTTTATTCATGAGAGAAAAGCCATTAGTAGGATTACACTTTCCAAATATTTTTCTCTCTCAGAAAACTGGAAAAGTAAAATTGCCGGCGCAATTGTCAGGTTGACGTTTATTGTCATGAAGCTTGGCCTGCAGGCAGAACTGAGTGATTTCCACTAGATGGGTCAGCTACAAAGTCAAAATTGGGTATATATATAACCTTAATCTAATGTTAGGGTTTGACATTAGCATTAGTAGTGTGGTTAAGGTTAGGGTTAAGGTTAGATTTTAAATCTGATTTTATGACTGAGGCTAGTGACCACTCTTGCCTCCAGATTCATGACAATAAATGCCACCATAGCACTCACTTGAGGACGTTGCATTGGATTCATATTCTTGGCAGGAGACACAAGGTTAAAGACTGCAGGAGGGAGACATTGGCTGTACAGTATTTTCTGAAAAACCAAATAGAATTTCATGTAAATCTGAAAAGATTTGATAGGCTAAGTGGACTTTTTTGGCATATTGGATACACATATAAAATGCTTTCAGATATACAGAAGTCCCAAAACAGACATGGGCTAAGGTTACATTTATACTGAACCAAAAAATAAACGCAACATGTAAAGTGTTGGTCACATGTTCCATGAGCTGAAAAAAAATATCCCAGAAATTTTCCTAAAGCATAAAAAGCTTCTTTCTTGCAAATTTTGTGCACAAATTTGTTTACATCCCTGTTAGTGAGCTTTTCTCCTTTGCCAAGATAATCCATCCACCTGTCTGGGGTGGCATATCAAGAAGCTGGGGACAATAAAAGGCCACTCTAAAATGTGCAGTTTTGTCACACAACACAATGCCACAGATGTATCAAGTTTTGATGGATAGTGCAATTGGTATGCTGACTGCAGGAATGTCCACCAGAGCTGGTGCCAGACTATTGAATGTTCATTTCTCTATCATAAACCGCCTCAAATGTCATTTTAGATCATTTCGCAGGATGTCCAACCTGCCTCACAACAGCAGACCACGTGATACCACGCCAGCCCATGACCTCCACATCTGGCTTCTTCACCTGTGGGATTGTCTGAGACCAGCCACAAGGACAGCTGATGAAACTATGGGTATGCACAACTGAAGAATTTCTAAACAAACTGTCAGGAACCGTCTCCGGGAAGCTCATCTGCGTGCTCATCGTCCTCAACAGGGTCTTGACCTGACTGCAGTTTGGCATCGTAACTGACTTAAGTGTGCAAATGCTCACCTTCGAATAGGTACTGGTACGCTGGATAAGTGTGCTCACGGATGAATCCCAGTATCAACTGTACCGGGCAGATGGGGCCGTGTGGGTGAGCGGTTTGCTGATGTCAATGTTGGGAACAGAGTGCCCCATGGTGGCAGTGGGGTTATGGTATGGGCAGGCATAAGCTACGGACAATGAACACAATTGCATTTTATCTATATAAAATTTGAATGCACAGAGATACCGTGACCAGATCCTGAGGCTCATTGTCATGCCATTCATCCGCCGCCATCACCTCGTGTTTCAGCATGATAATGCCCGGCCCCATGTCGCATGGATCTGTACACAATTCCTGGAAGCTGAAAATGTCCCAGCTCTTTCATGGCCTGCATACCCACCAAACATGTCACCAATTGAGCATGTTTGGGATGCTCTGGATCAACAGCGTGTTCCAGTTCCCGCCAATATAGAGCAACTTTGCACACCCATTGAAGAAGAGTGGACAACATTCCACAGGCAACAATCAACAGCCTGATCAACTCTATGCAAAGGAGATGTGTCGTGCTGCATGAGGCAAGTGGTGATCACACCAGATACTGACTGCCCTACCTTTTTTTTCAGGTACACTATATGGCCAAAAGTGCTCGTCAAACATTTCATTCTAAAATCATGGGCATTAATACGGTGTTGGTCCTCCCTTTGCTGCTATAACAGCTTCCACTCTTCTGGGAAGGCTTTTGACTAGATGTTGAAACATCTGAATGGAAGCAAGCCGCGGGGACTTGCTTCCATTCAGCCACAAGATCATTTGTGAGGTCGGGCACTGATGTTGGGCGATTAGGCCTGGCTCGCAGTCGGCGTTTCAATTCATCCCAAAGGTGTTCGATGGGGTTGAAGTCAGGGCTCTGTGTAGGCCAGTCAAGCTATTCAGCACCATTCTTGACAAACCATATCTGTGTGGACCTCGCTTTGTGCACGGGGGCATTGTCATGCTGAAACAGGAAAGGGCCTTCCCCAAACTGTTGCTATAGAGTTGGAAGCACAGAATCGTCTAGAATATCATTGTATGCTGTAGCATTAACATTTCCCTTCGCTGGAACTAAGGGGCCTAGCCTGAACCATAAAAAACAGCCCCAGGCCATTATTCCTCCTCCACCAAACTTTACAGTTGGCACTATGCATTCGAGCAGGTAGCATTCTCCTGGCATCCGCCAAACCCAGAATTATCTGTTGGACTGCCAGATATATTTTTCTATTTATGCCAGTTCCTTTCAGCCAATTTGTATCTTTAATATATGGGAGGCAAACAATTTCCCTACCTTCTCCCTTTTTCACTTGCCTCCTCCATTTTTGTGGTGGTGCTGCAATCAGTTGATTGTACATTTGGATTGAGCAGATATTCCCATATATTTTCGATAACTGCATATGTGACATAACTCCTCCGTTTCTATTCATAATATCATAATACCATAATATAATTTTATTAATCAGTATATTTGAGTTTAACCATAACATTTGGTGTAATATTTGTTCGATATTTTGGAGGATAAAACTGAAATTCTAACCAGCTTTGTATGGCTGTCACACCCTGACTTTAGTTATATTTTGTTTTCTTTATTTTTTAGTTAGGTCAGGGTGTGACAAGGGTGGTTTGTTTAGTTTTTGTATTGTGTATGGGTTTTTGACTTGTCTAGGGTTTTTGTTTATCTATGGGGATTTTGTATGGTCTAGGGGTATGTAGGTTTATGGTGGCCTGAGTTGGTTCCCAATCAGAGACAGCTGTTTCTCATTGTCTCTGATTGGGGAGCCTATTTAGGTTGCCATTTTCCATGTTGGTTTTGTGGGTAGATGTTTTCGGTTTTGTGTTGCTGCACCTTACAGGACTGTTTCGTTTTCGTTTCACTCTCTTTGTTATTTTGTTTAGTGTTTCTGTTCTAAATAAAATAACATGAACAATTACCAAGCTGCGCTTTGGTCCGATGACTACTCTTCATCCGAAGACGAATATCGTTACAATGGCTTGTTTAAGAAAGGGTGATGCTTTAAACAAAATGTCATTTTCAATTAGTCGAAAACGAGAAGTAATCTATATAAAGGCAGAAAGGCACTTTTTGAAGAAAGGATGAGCCTTTTTTAATAATCTACTGGAGAACCATTTGGGGTTTAAGTATAACTTATGTACAGTATGAGTCAGAGGTTTAAAACAATTAAAAAAAAAAAATTTTTTAAATAATTTTAGCCCCCCAAACTCATATTCATTATATAAATAGGCATGTTTAATTTTGTCTAGCTTAGCATTACAAGTAAAATGAAATATGTTTTGCTCATATGATTTAAAAACAAGTCATCTGGAGTAGGCAGTGCCATTAGTAAGTAAGTAAACTGTGATAGGACCAAAGAGTTAATCAATGTGATTTTTACATAAATAGACAATTATGTACCTCTCCATGGTTGCAGAATCTTATCTATTTTTGCTAACTTTCTATTGAAATTAATTGTGGCAAGTTCATTTATATTTTTTAAGATGTGAATACCAATATGTATGTCTACTTCACCATCCGCCCATTTTATTGATAAACTACAAGGTTTTTTTAAACACTGTATTTTTTAACACAATAATACATAATGAGTGAGAGGTCATCCCTTTACACTTGTGTGTTAGGTTAGATTATTCGTTGGTTATTACTGCATTGTCGGAACTAGAAGCACAAGCATTTCGCTACACTAGCATTCACATCTGCTAACCATGTGTAAGTGACAAATAAAATTTGATTTGATTTAATATGGTACACTTGTCATAATTAAGTTTTAATCCAGAGAGGCTAGAAAAGTGATCAAGATCTTCAATGAGACTGTGCAGGGATCCAGATTGCGGACTTAAGAAAAAACGAGAGTCATCGGCATTCATTGACACTTTTGTTTTTATCCGCTGGATTTCTAACCCCTTGATGTTCTTGTTGGATCAAATTTTAATAGCTAGCATTTCAATGGGCATAATACATAGATATGGAGACAACGGACAGCCTTGTTTACCTCCTCTTGAAAGCTCAATACTTTCTGAGAAGTAACCATTATTTACTATTTTACATCTGGGGTTGCTGTACATAACTTTAACCCATTGTATAAGAGATTCACCAAAATTAAAATATTCCAGGCATTTATATATAAATTCTAGTCGTACTTTATCAAACGCCTTTTCAAAATCTGCTATGAAGACCAGGCCTGGTATCTTCAATGTTTCATAGTGATCAATTGTTTCCAGTAATTGTCGTATATTATCTCCAACATATCGTCCATGTAAAAAACCTGTCTGATCAGGACAACAAAATATCTGGTAAAACCTTTTTTATGTGCAATGCATTTTGCCAGGATTTTTGCATCACAACATTGAAGTGTTAGAGGCCTCTTTATACTTACTTTCCTGTTTAACCTGTTGGGGATGGGGGCGCTGTTTAGACTATTTATGCTAATGTGGCTAATTTTTTAAACGGCTTCCCACAAAATCCTTGATCGTACAATATGCATATTATTATTATTATTGGATAGAAAACAGTCTATAGTTTCTATAGGAGTTGAAATTTTGTCTCTAAGTGGAACAGAGCCCATTCTACAGCAATTTCCCTGACATGGAGTCAGATTTGAGAAACGTTGGCCACTTTTCTGAAGTCATTTAAACGGGCACTGTCGTTGCTATGACTATACGGACACTTCTTACGTCTTCCCCTGGATGCCTTTACGTGATGACGATTCCAACGGGCTCGATTGCTCGTTCACAGGCCCTACAAATGAAAAAAACCTTTAGCTAGCAAGTCTTTTCTTGCTGCGTAACGCGCGTGGAAGACACCGACCCTCTCCTGTTCCAAGCGTTAGTTTAGCCTGTTATATTTCTCCGGTCATCTTTTCACTCGTTATAGGAGTTACAAACATCACAAAGTAGTTAATTTAAAGCGTTTTATAGCAATTTATATCCGTTTAGTGCGATTTTGGGACATTTATTTTTGCAACGATGTGAAAAGTTGGGAACGCTTTTCAGTTCATCCCGAACGTAGTTGACATTTCCACATGGCAAGAGGACAGCTTTCCACCAAAAGACGATTTCTCCCAAGAAAGGATCCTTTGCCCAAGATACTGATGGAAGAACAGCTCAAGGTAGGACATTTTTATTATGATAAATCGTGTTTCTGTCGAAACATTTTAGTGGCTTAGGACGCCATGTTTTTTGACGTAGCTTCGCTTGGCGCAAACTGTATTGAAAAGTAAGGATAAATTAAAAAATGTAATAACGCAATTGTATTAAGAATTAAATTGTCTATCAATCCCTGTCCACCCTATATTTTTTAGTCACGTTTATGAGTATTTATGTATAAGAGTAGATCACTGTCTAAGTGGCGCAAGGACGTTTTCTTTACCAGCTTGTCTACATTTCACATTGTCTAACTGTAAAGGCAGTCAATGTTGTTCTCCCCCTTTAACGAGGAGGAGCATGGATAGGACCAAGATGCGGATTGAGGGAAATAAGCCATCTTTTAATGAACAAACAGCAAACAAGACACTACAAACTACAAAACAACAAACGTGACTAACCTTCAACTGTCCTGTGAGGACACAGGAACAAACACCCACAAAACACCAGTGAAACCCTGGCTGCCTTTGTATGACTCTCAATTAGAGACAAACAATACACACCTGTCTCTAATTGAGAATCATACCAGGCCGAACACAAACCCCACATAGAAATACAAACATAGACAAACCCACCCAACTCACGCCCTGACCAACTAAAATGAATACAAAACAAAGGAAAACAGGTCAGGAACGTGACAGAACCCCCCCCTTAAGGTGCGAACTCCGGGCGCACCAGCACAAAGTCTAGGGGAGGGTCTGGGTGGGCGTCTGTCCACGGTGGCGGCTCTGGCGGTGGACGAGGTCCCCACCCCACCATAATCAATCCCCGCTTCTTTATCCCCCTCCCAATGACCACCCTCCCACTAACCCCACCTAAATGAAGGGGCAGCACCGGGATAAGGGGCAGCACCGGGACAAGGGGCAGCACCGGGACAAGGGGCAACACCGGGACAAGGGGCAACACCGGGACAAGGGGCAGCACCGGGACAAGGGGCAGCACCGGGACAAGGGGCAGCACCGGGACAAGGGGCAGCACCGGGACAAGGGGCAGCACCGGGACAAGGGGCAGCACCGGGACAAGGGGCAGCACCGGGATAAGGGGCGGCAGGTCCTGGCTGAGGGACTCCGGCAGGTCCTGGCTGAGGGACTCCGGCAGGTCCGGGCTGAGGGACTCCGGCAGGTCCGGGCTGAGGGACTCCGGCAGGTCCGGGCTGAGTGGCAGCTCCGGACTGTAGGGCAGCTCCGGACTGTAGGGCAGCTCCGGACTGTACGGCAGCTCCGGACTGTAGGGCAGCTCCGGACTGTCGGACGTCTCTGGCAGCTCCTGACTGGCGGGCGTCTCTGGCAGCTCCTGACTGGCGGGCGTCTCTGGCAGCTCCTGACTGGCGGGCGTCTCTGGCAGCTCCTGACTGGCGGGCGTCTCTGGCAGCTCCTGACTGGCGGGCGTCTCTGGCAGCTCCTGACTGGCGGGCGTCTCTGGCAGCTCCTGACTGGCGGGCGTCTCTGGCAGCTCCTGACTGGCGGGCGTCTCTGGCAGCTCCTGACTGGCGGGCGTCTCTGGCAGCTCCTGACTGGCGGGCGTCTCTGGCAGCTCCTGACTGGCGGGCGTCTCTGGCAGCTCCTGACTGGCGGGCGTCTCTGGCAGCTCCTGACTGGCGGGCGTCTCTGGCAGCTCCTGACTGGCGGGCGTCTCTGGCAGCTCCTGACTGGCGGGCGTCTCTGGCAGCTCCTGACTGGCGGGCGGCTCTACTGGCTCGGGACAGACGGGCGGCTCTAATGGCTCGTGGCAGACGGATGACTCAGACGGCGCTGGGCAGACAGATGGCTCAGACGGCGCTGGGCAGACAGATGGCTCAGACGGCGCTGGGCAGACAGATGGCTCAGACGGCGCTGGGCAGACAGATGGCTCAGACGGCGCTGGGCAGACAGATGGCTCAGACGGCGCTGGGCAGACAGATGGCTCAGACGGCGCTGGGCAGACAGATGGCTCAGACGGCGCTGGGCAGACAGATGGCTCAGACGGCGCTGGGCAGACAGATGGCTCAGACGGAGCTGGGCAGACGGACCGTTCAGGCACCGCTGGGCAGACGGCAGACTCTGGCCGGCTGAGACGCACTATAGGCCTGGTGCGTGGTACCGGAACTGGAGGTACCGGGCTGAGGGCACGCACCTCAGGGCGAGTGCGGGGAACAGGAACAGGGCACACTGGACTCTCGTGGCGCACTCTAGGCCTGGTGCGTGGTACCGGAACTGGAGGTACCGGGCTGAGGGCACGCACCTCAGGGCGAGTGCGGGGAGAAGGAACAGTGCGTCCAGGGCTCTGGAGATGCACAGGAGGCTTGGTGCGTGGTGCCGGAACTGGAGGCACCGGGCTGGAGACACGCACCATAGGGAGAGTACGTGGAAGAGGAACAGGGCTCTGGAGATGCACTGGAAGCCTGGTGCGTGGTGTAGGCACTGGTGGTACTGAGCTGGGGTGGGAAGGTGGCGCCGGATATACCGGACCGTGAAGGAGGACACGTGCTCTTGAGCACCGAGCCTCCTCAACCTTACCAGGTTGAATGGACCCCGTAGCCCTGCCAGTGCGGCGAGGTGGAATAGCCCGCACTGAGCTATGCAGGCGAACCGGGGACACCACCTGTAAGGCTGGTGCCATGTACGCCGGCCCGAGGAGACGTACTGGAGGCCAGATACGTTGGGCCGGCTTCATGGCATCCGGCTCGATGCCCAACCTAGCCCTCCCAGTGCGGCAAGGTGGAATAGCCCGCACTGGGCTAAGCACGCGTACTGGGGACACCGTGCGCTTCACCGCATAACACGGTGTCTGACCAGTACGACGCCCTCTTACTCCACGGCAAGCCCGGGGAGTTGGCTCAGGTATCCAACCCGGCTTCGCCACACTCCCCTTTAGCCCCCCCCCAAGAAATTTTTGGGTGAGCCTCTCGGGCTTCCGTGCTAGCCGCGTACCCTCATACCTGCGCTCCTGGGCTGTGGCTGCCTTCCTCTCCTCCCGAGAGCGGCGATTCACACCAACCTTAGCCCAGGGTCCTTCTCCATTGAAAATTTGCTCCCAACTCCATTCCTCTTCTCTCCATTGCTTTAGTTCTTGTTCTCTCTCCTCAATCCGCTTGGTCCTGTTGTGGTGGGTGTTTCTGTAAAGGCAGTCAATGTTGTTCTCCCCCTTTAACGAGGAGGAGCATGGATAGGACCAAGATGCGGATTGAGGGAAATAAGCCATCTTTTAATGAACAAACAGCAAACAAGACACTACAAACTACAAAACAACAAACGTGACTAACCTTCAACTGTCCTGTGAGGACACAGGAACAAACACCCACAAAACACCAGTGAAACCCTGGCTGCCTTTGTATGACTCTCAATTAGAGACAAACAATACACACCTGTCTCTAATTGAGAATCATACCAGGCCGAACACAAACCCCACATAGAAATACAAACATAGACAAACCCACCCAACTCACGCCCTGACCAACTAAAATGAATACAAAACAAAGGAAAACAGGTCAGGAACGTGACACTAACCATGATTTTGGTGGCTAAATATAAACATTTTCGATCAAACTGTATATGCATGTTGTAATGTGATGTTACAGGAGTGTCATCGGAAGAATTCTGAGAAGGTTAGTGAAAAAATTAATATCTTTTGGCGATGTTGACTTTTATCGCTCACTTTGGCTAGAATCAATGCTGGGCTGCTAATTGCTATGTGCTAAGCTAATATAACGATTTATTGTGTTTTCGCTGTAAGACACTTAGAAAATCTGAAATATTGTCTGTATTCACAGGATCTGTGTCTTTCGATTCGTGTATGCTGTGTATTTTTACGAAATGTTTGATGATTAGTAGTTAGGTAAACACGTTGCTCATTGTAATTATTCTAGTCCATTTGTGATGGTGGGTGCAATTGTAAACTATGCCATATACCTGAAATATGCACTTTTTTCTAACAAAACCTATCCCATACCATAAATATGTTATCAGACTGTCATCTAATGAGTTTTTTTGTTGGTTAGGGGCTATAAATATCTTAGTTTAGCCGAATTGGTGATGGCTACTGGTGTTGGTGGACAAATAAAAGATGGTGGATTATGCTAATGTGTTTTTAGGTAATAGATGTACATCTTTACATATTGTGTCTTCCCTGTAAAACATTTTAAAAATCGGAAATGTTGACTGGATTCATAAGATCTGTGTCTTTCATTAGCTGTATTGGACTTTAATGTGTGAAAGTTAAATATTTTAAAAAAATATTTTTTTTGAATTTCGCGGCACTGGTTTTTCAGTGGGGGGGGGGGGGGTGTGCCGCTAGCGCCACGCTGATCCTAGACAGGTTAAGTAGTAATGAAATCAGACCTTGTTGAGTAGCTGAAAGTCTACCATTTGTATAAGAGTAATTAAAACATGCTAATAATGGATCAAAAAAGGTCTGATATACCTCTACTGGTATACCGTCAAGCCTTGGTGTTTTTCCATACTGAAAAAATTTTATTGCCTCAAAAAGTTCCTCTTCTGTAAATTAGCTATCACACAGATCTTTCTGTAAATTTGTTAATTTTACATTATTATTATTATTAGGAAAGACATCCTTATAGTTAACATCATTCAGTGGAAATGGAGGAGACTGAAAACAAAACATATGCTTAAAATATTTTGCTTCCTCTTTCAAAATATAATTTGGTGAATCATTAAATAGTACCCGCAAAACACCAGTCTCAACGTCAACAGTGAAGAGGCAACTCCGGGATGCTGGCCATCTAGGCAGAGCTGCAAAGAAAAAGCCATATCTCCGACTGGCCAATAAAAAGTAAAGATTAAGATGGGCATAAGAACACAGACACTGGACAGAGGAACTCTGTTAGAGCTAGAAGGCCAGCATCCCGGAGTCGCCTCTTCAATGTTGACGTTGAGACTGGTACTATTTCATGAAGCTGTCAGTTGAAGACTTGTGAGGCATCTGTTTCTCAAACTAGACACTCTAATGTACATGTCCTCTTGCTCAGTTGTGCACCGGGGCCTCCCACTCTTTGTATTCTGGTTAGAGCCAGTTTGCGCTGTTCTGTGAAGGGAGAAGTACACAGCGTTGTACGAGATCTTCAGTTTCTTGGCAAATTCTCACATGAAATAGCCTTCATTTCTCAGAACAAGAATAGACTGACGAGTATCAGAAGTAAGGGAACACTCCCCTGAAATGGACAAAAATGAATGGGATGTTATTGGCACCGTACGAAACATATACACAATGTACAATACCACTCAATTGGACGTCGTTTCATTCAAAACTGATTGCAAATACCATATGGCAAATGCCAAGTGTAACACTGCAAAAATCCAATAGATGGCAAGTGCGCTCCACCATACATTTTCATATTGCAAATGTAACACAAGTCAAGACCCAAGAGTAAAAAGTTTGAAAATTTGGAAAAAAAATCAAGAACTTATCACTCCCTTAAAAAAGTGCTTTCTGAACCGTTTTTCGAAAGTCTTTCGATTTTGTTTTTGTCAATTACACATATATAAGAACTGTATGAACATACTTTTGTCAAATTTTATTATCCACATTTTTGTTTTTTTGTTTTTACTTGTCCATAAGGCATATGTTTTGTCCATTTGCAATATGATTTCATAGGAAGTCAAAAGTCAAAGTCAAAAGTCACTTTTGTTTTGTTGCCAAATGCCATAAGAAATGTCCAAATGCAATATGAAAGATTTGAAAGTGCCAAATCAGGATGTTATGTCCATTTGCCATGTACGATCATAGGAAGTCGGTTTACAAACCCAAAAGTCGGTGAACCATGTCCAAAAGGCATTTATACTGCCCAAATTATATATTGCACTATGTTAACTTTTTAGGGATAGGGGGCAGCATTTTCACTTTGCATGAATAGCTTGCCCAGAGTGAACTGTCTCCTACTCTGTCCCAGATGCTAATATATGCATATTATTATTACTATTGGATAGAAAACACTCTGACGATTCTAAAACGGTTTGAATGATGTCTGTGAGTATAACATAACTCATATGGCAGGCAAAAACCTGAGAAAAAATCCAAACAGGAAGTGGGAATTCTCGATTTTCAACTCCTCGCCTATTCAAATCCCAGTGGGATATGGTTCTGTTTGCACTTCCTACGCCTTCCAATAGATGTCAACAGTCTGTAGAACGTTGAATGAAGCTTCTACTGCGATGTTGAGCCGGATGGGAGCTGTTTGAGTCAGTGGTCTGGCAGAGTGCCAGGTCCTGGTCACGCGCATTCCACATGATATCGACTTGCGTTCCATTACTTCTATAGACACAAAGGAATTCTCCGGTTGGAACGTTATTGAATATTTATGATGGAACTAGGATTCCTGGGAGTGCATTCTGATGAAGATCATCAAAGGTAAGGGAATATTTATCATGTAATTTCGTATTTCTGTTGACTCCAACATGGCGGAGAAATGTTGTTTCTATCTGAGCGCCGTCTCAGATTATTGCATGGTTTGCTTTTTCCGTAATTTAAGGGTTAATGCCACATGGTTCTAACCCTAACTGTTCTCCCGATGTCACCCAAAAGCACCTGCAATTTAGGGCCAGGCTTCATTATGGGCCTACTTTTTTCATGCCATTGCAGGCTCTGTGTGTCTTTAAGCCCCGCTCTGTGTCACTCCATCCTTGCTCTGTGTGTGTGTGTGTGTGTGTGTGTGTGTGTGTGTGTGTGTGTGTGTGTGTGTGTGTGTGTGTGTGTGTGTGTGTGTGTGTGTGTGTGTGTGTGTGTGTGTGTGTGTGTGAGAGAGCTGTTCTTTTACATTTGTTGGGAGAAATGACTGATTTACAGTTCATGAGGGTTGCCTAATCACACATATAAAGTTTTGAAAAGATCTGACCTTTTAACCCTTCAAAACAGCCCCTATGACACCATTTTAAGGTACTTCCGGTTAACACAGGAAGCTGAAAGTGAACACATATCCTCCTTGGGATAGGCTCTTATTGAATTTTGAGTTTTAAGTCTTTATGTTAAGAACTGAGTTATTTACAGAGGGTTGAATGAGTGTGTGTTATTTCAGAAAATCACAGAAATCTCGCAGAGCTCCAAAACCCACTTAAAAAAGATTCTTCTGAACACGCTGCAACTGGATCTGTAACTTTTTGGGGAGAAAAAACAAATTTTTTGGAACATCACCAATTGTACATTGTACGATTTCTCTTAAATTACGATAGATAAATGGCTGGTTCTTTTTATCCTGACACCGTAGGTTCATGTACTTTGACGTGAAGTGGTCAAATTAGCAATCTGAGAAATATGGTCATAACTCAAAAAGCGTTGAGGCTCGACGCCATATTGTTCGGGGCCAACTGCCCATTATGCCAAACCTATGCTCACCAAGTTTTGTCTTCGAAGTCTTTTCCGTTTAGGAGAAAAGGCCACGTCGTGATTGGTGATGTTTTGTACATTTGCAATATGATTCCATTCGCCCTCTGGTGGGATTTACCGGGACAGCGGAAAAATTACAAAAATTAGAACATTTTATAAAACGGAAACCGAATGTCCGAGCGACTTCGTTCGATGACTACCCGGAAGATCTGGCCCCCGTGCACGGCCCGCCACCGTCCGCGAATTTTACAAACGTTCGCGGACGTCTAGTAAGGGACCGTACATTTGCAATATGGAGTTTCTCATCAACCATACAGCAAATGTCAAAATGTTCCCTTCAGGTATGAAAGGTCTTTGTTTCTGGCCATTTTGAACCTGTAATAGAACCCACAAATGCTGATGCTCAAGATACTCAACTAGTCTAAAGAAGGCCAGTTTAATTTCTTATTTAATCAAAACAACAGTTTTCAGCTGTGCTAACATAATTTCAAAATGGTTTTCCATGATCAAAATTATAAACTTGGATTAGCTAACACAACGTGCCATTGAAACACAGGAGTGATGGTTGCTGATAATGCTGATCTGTACGCCTATGTAGATATTGCACTAAAAATAGCTGTTTCCTGCTACAATAGTCATTTACAACATAAACAATGTCTACAGTACACTGTATTTCTTAACAATCTGATATTATTTTCAAAATGGACATAAAAGGTGCTTTTCTTTCAAAAGCAAGGACATTTCTAAGTGACGTCAAACATTTGAACGGTAATGTATGTGAACAACAGCTTGTGCACGATATCTAAGGAAGTCTCAAGGTTTTGCTCGCCTGAGGTAGAGTATCTCATGACAAGCTGTAGACCACACTATCTACCTAGAGTTTATCTGTATTTTTCGTAGCTGTCTACATACCCCCACAGACCGATGCTGGCACTAAAACCGTGCTCAATGAGATGTATACCACCATAAGCAAACAAGACAATGCTCTTCCAGAGGCAGCGCTCCTAGTGGCCGGGGACTTTAATGCAGGGAAACTTAAATCAGTTTTACCTCATTTCTATCAGCATGTTAAATATGCAACCAGAGGAAAAACTATTCTAGACCACCTTTACTTCACACATAGAGACGCATACAAAGCTCTCCCTTGCCCTGCATTTGGCAAATCTGACCATAATTCTATCCTCCTGAATCCTGCTTACAAGCAAAAATTAAAGCAGGAAGCACCAGTGACTCTGTGTATAAAAAAGTGGTCAGATGAAGCAGATGCTAAACTACAGGACTGCTTTGCTAGCACAGACTGGAATATGTTCTGGGATTCTTCCAATGGTATTGAGGAGTACACCACATCAGTCATTTGCTTTATCAATAGTGCATCGAGGACATTGTCCCCACAGTGACTGTACGTACGTACCCCAAAAAGAAGCCATGGATTACAGGCAACATTCGCACTGAGCTAAAGGGTAGAGCTGCCGCTTTCAAAGAGCAGGACTCTAACCCGGAAGCTTATAAGAAAGGCAAAGCGTCAATACAGGACTAAGATCGAATCGTACTACACCGGCTCCGACGCTTGTCGGATGTGGCAGGGCTTGCAAACTATTACAGACTACAAAGGGAAGCACAGCTGAGAGCTGCCCAGTGACACGAGCCTACCAGACGAGCTAAATAACTTACATGCTCGCTTCGAGGCAAGTAACACTGAAACATATATGAGAGCATCAGCTGTTCCAGACGACTGTGTGATCACGCTATCCGCAGCAAGTAAAACCTTCAAACAGGTCAACATTCACAAGGTCGCAGAGCCAGACGGATTACCAGGACGTGTATTTCGAGCATGCGCTGACCAACTGGCAGGTGTCTTCACTGACATTTTCAACCTCTCCCTCTCTGAGTCTGTAATGCCAACATGTTTCAAGCAGACCACCATAGTCCCTGTGCCCAAGAACACTAAGGTAACCTGCCTAAATGACTACCGAACCGTAGCACTCACTTCCGTAGCCATGAAATGCTTTGAAAGGCTGGTCATTGCTCACATCAACACCATTATCCCAGAAACCCTAGACCCACTCCAATTTGCAAATCGCACCAATAGATCCACAGATGATGCAATCTCTATTGCACTCCACACTGCCCTTTCACACCTACGTGAGAGTGCTATTCATTGACTACAGCTCAGCGTTCAACACCATAGTGCCCTCAATGCTCATCACTAAGCTAAGGACCCTGGGACTATACATCTCCCTCTGCAACTGGATCCTGGACTTCCTGACGGGTCGCCCCCAGGTGGTAAGGGTAGGTAACAACACATCCGCCAACCTGATCCTCAACACGGGGGCTCCTCAGGGGTTTGTGCTCAGCCCCCTCCTGTACTCTTTGTTCACTCATGACTGCACGCCAGGCACGACTCCAACACCATCATTAAGTTTGCTGATGACACAACAGTGGTAGGCCTGATCACTGACAATGATGAGACAGCCTATAGGGAGGAGGTCAGAGACCTGGCCATGTGGTGCAAGGACAACAAACCTCTCCCACCATGTGATCAAGACAAAGGAGATGATTGTGGACCTCAGGAAAAGGAGAACCGAGCACGCCCCCATTCTCATCGACGTGGCTGTAGTGGAGCAGGTTGAGAGCTTCAAGTTCCTTGACGTCCACATCACCAACAAACTAACATGGTCCAAGCACACCAAGACAGTCATGAAGAGGGTACGGCAAAACCTACTTCCCCTCAGGAGACTGAAATGATTTAGCATGGGTCCTCAGATCCTCAAAAGGTTCTACAGCTGCACCACCGAGAGCATCCTGACCGGTATAGCAACTGCTCGGCCTCCAACCGCAAGGCACTACAGTAGGGTAGTGCGTACGGCCCAGTACATCACCGGGCCAAGCTTCCTGCCATCCAGGACCTCTATACCAGGCAGTTTAAGAGGAAGGCCCTAAAAATGGTCAAAGACTCCAGCCACCCTAGTCATAGACTGTAGTCTCTGCTACCGCATGGCATGTAGTACCAGAGCGCCAAGTCTAGGTCCAAGAGGCTCCTAAATAGCTTCTACCCCTGAGCCATAAGACTATTTGCATTGCACCTCTTTGAAACGCTGCTGCTACTCTCTGTTATTATCTATGCATAGTCACTTTAATAACTCTAGCTACATATACATATTACCTCAATTACCTAGACACCGGTGCCTCCGCACATTGACATTGACTTTGTACCGGTACCCCCTGTATATTGCCCCGCTATTGTTATTTACTGCTGCTCTTTAATTATTTGTTATTCTTATCTCTTACTTTTTTTTGGGGGGGGGGGGTGGGGGGGGCATGGGGGCGGTAAGTAAGCATTTCACTGTAAGGTTCACACCTGTTGTATTCGGCGCATGTGACAAATACAATTTGATTTGATTTAACCAACATCTCCAATCTTGTCTCATTGATTGGACTCCAGGTAAGCTGACTCCTGACTCCAATTAGCTTTTGGAGAAGTCATTAGCCTAGGGGTTCACATACATTTTCCAACCTAATGCTAAATGTTGTATTCAATATAGACAAGATAAATACAATAATTTGTGTGTTATTAGTTTAAGCACACTATGTTTGTCTATTGCTGTGTCTTAGATGAAGATCAGATCAAATTTGATGACCAATTTAAGCAGAAATCCAGTTAATCCCAAAGGGTTCACATACTTTTTCTTGACCCTGTATATGGAGGCCAATTAGATGGTGGTCCGGTCGCATCCAGTCTCCTATTAATACTTGTTTTACTTTTGATGCCAGCCAGAATGAGACTAGGAAGTAATCAAAACGGCTAGCTTGGGCCTCCCGGGTGGCGCAGTGGTCTAGGGCACTGCATCGAAGTGCTAGCTGCGCCACCAGAGTCTCTGGGTTCGCGCCCAGGCTCTGTCGCAGCCGCGACCGGGAGGTCCGTGGGGCGACGCACAATTGGGCCAGCGTCGTCCGGGTTAGGGAGGGTTTGGCCGGTAGGGATATCCTTGTCTCATCGCGCTCCAGCGACTCCTGTGGCGGGCCGGGCGCAGTGCGCGCTAACCAAGGGGGCCAGGTGCACGGTGTTTCCTCCGACACATTGGTGCGGCTGGCTTCCGGGTTGGAGGCGCGCTGTGTTAAGAAGCAGTGCGGCTTGGTTGGGTTGTGCTTCGGAGGACGCGTGGCTTTCGACCTTCGTCTCTCCCGAGCCCGTACGGGAGTTGTAGCGATGAGACAAGATAGTAATTACTAGCGATTGGATACCACGAAAAATTGGGGGGAAAAGGGGATACAATTAAAAAAAAAAAAAACGGCCAGCTTGATTAAGCCTCCTCCATGTACAGTGGGGCAAAAAAGTATTTAGTCAGCCACCAATTGTGCAAGTTCTCCCACTTAAAAAGATGAGAGAGGCCTGTAATTTTCATCATAGGTACACTTCAACTATGACAGACAAAATGAGAAAAAAATTCCAGAAAATCACATTGTAGGATTTTTAATGAATTTATTTGCAAATTATGGTGGAAAATAAGTATTTGGTCAATAACAAAAGTTTATCTCAATACTTTGTTATATACCCTTTGTTGGCAATGACAGAGGTCAAACGTTTTCTGTAAGTCTTTCACACACTGTTGCTGGTATTTTGAAGCCACTCCTGCGTTGTCTTGGCTGTGTGCTTAGGGTCGTTGTCCTGTTGGAAGGTGAACCTTCGCCCCCGTCTGAGCTCCTGAGCGCTCTGGAGCAAGTTTTCATCAAGGATCTCTCTGTACTTTTCTCCGTTCATCTTTCCCTCGATACTGACTAGTCTCCCAGTCCCTGCCGCTGAAAAACATCCCACAGCATGATGCTGCCACCACCATGCTTCACCGTAGGGATGGTGACAGGTTTCCTCCAGACGTGACACTTGGCATTCAGGCCAAAGAGTTTAATATGGGTGTCATCAGACCAGAGAATCTTGTTTCTCATGGTCTGAGAGTCCTTTAGGTGCCTTTTGGCAAACTCCAAGCGGGCTGTCATGTGCCTTTTAATGAGGAGTGGCTTCCGTCTGGCCACTCTACCATAAAGGCCTAATTGTGAAGTGCTGCAGAGACAGTTGTCCTACTGGAAGGTTCTCCCATCTCCACAGAGGAATTCTGGAGTTCTGTCAGTGACAATCTGGTTCTTGGTCACCTCCCTGACCAAGGTCCTTCTCCCCTGATTGCTCAGTTTGGCTGGGCGGCCAGCTCTATGAAGAGACTTGGTAGTTCCAAACTTCTTACATTTAAGAATGATGAAGGCCACTGTGTTCCTAGGGGACCTTCAATGCTGCAGAAAAGTTTTGCTACCCTTCCCCAGATCTGAGCCTCGACACAATCATGTCTCGATATTCTACAGACAATTCCTTCGACCTCATGGCTTGGTTTTTGCTCTGACATGCACTGTCAACTGTAAGACCTTATGTAGACAGGTGTGTGCCTTTCCAAATCATGCCCCGTCAATTGAATTTACCACAGGTCGACTCCAATCAAGTTGTAGAAACATCTCAAGGATGATCAATAGAAGCAGGATGCACCTGAGCTCATTTTCGAGTCTCATAGCAAAGGGTCTGAATACTTATGTAAATAAGGTATTTCTGTTTTTTTTATTTTTAATACATTTGCAAACATTTCTAAAAACCGGTTTTTGCTTTGTCAAGGGGTATTGTGTGTAGATTGATGAGGATTTTTATTTATTTAATCCATTTTAGAAAAAGGCTGTAATGTAACAACATGTGGAAAAGGGGAAAGGGGTCTGAATTCTTTATTTCGGGTAGCTATTTTGTCAACTATTTAACTAACTATTTAGCAGTCGTACGGTTTGGAGTTGGAAGCTGTTCAGGATCCTGTTGGCTCCAGACTTAGAGCAGCGGTACAGCTTGACGTGCAGTAGCAGAGAGAACAGTCTATGACTTGGGTGGTTGGAGTCTTTTGAAAATGTTTAGGGCCTTCATCTGACACTGACCGGTATAGAGGTCCTGGATGGCAGGTCATATGGTTCACTGTATGGGGTCACAGAGGAATCATGGGTCAACTCACCTGGCGTGGGGTGTGAGGCTCCTGGTAGCTGGGGAGGATCTTGAGCACCACACTGCCGCTGGCCTCTTTCAGCATCTGCTGGAGCACCTTGGGGTCGTTGCCCACCTCTTTCGCGTTCACCTCCTTGATAATGTCACCCACGTGGAGGAGGCCCTGCTGGTCGATCATCCCGCCGTGGAGGATGCGGGCGATCACCAGCTCTCCGCTCTCTACCCGAAACGTCACACCCTACAAAGGCAAAGATATAGCACTGTATTTTACATTGCCGTTTTTAACATCCATGACACTGAGTAGAAGGACTAACAAAGGCATAACAAGGACCGCCATTTTGTTTTTTCATTTCATTAAGAACCATACTCACAAACTCAACAAACAGTTGCACTGTAAGCCACTGTAGAGTAAGCCATTTCAAAATGCCCCTCACTGAGTCTTACCAGGTGCTCTCCAGACACCTTGCGGATGCCCACCATCCTGACTGCGTCTGGGGCAACAGGCTGGGTGTTGAAGGCAGCGTCCATGAAGGAACAGGGGCTGGGAGGAGGGGTCTCAAAGGTCTTGGATGCCACCGAATCATGGGTTTCCAGGAGAGACTGTGTGTGGACCAATAGGGGCAGAGGATAATGATGTTGATGATTGCATGACACATACTGTAGGATGGAATTGATCTAGTAAGATTTACAACTGATCTTAAGAAGACTGCATTCGATACATTAAACACAGTAACATGCCATCCATGGTAGCTACATCAGTTTGGTCAGTTTTCCCTCAATAAGGTA